>NC_060213.1:99151477-99459318 GCF_021130785.1 Homalodisca vitripennis | reverse complement strand
TTTTATGAAGCATTTTTATATATCGTTATGTCTTATGGTGTAGAATCAATGTAAAAATCCCCAAATATGTCTGATTCAATCGGATATATAATAGATAGTATCCTTTATATAAATTTTATATTTGACGAAAGATTGATTTGATTGAAAGAATAACAGGCTTTAGGAAATTAACCATTTTTATACCTCACAAAATCCATAAAGTACGTTTCAAGAATAAAATGAATAGAATAAAAAGAATAAAATCCTCTTTTTCATGTGTAAAATCCTCTAATATATGAATAGTATCTTCAGAGGATGTCCATTTCCACGTCTTTCAGTCTAGGTTTTATGGTACATATTTATGTATTATATGTTATTAACCTGAAGAATACGGTAAATCTTAATCCTAGAAAAGTACTTTTTGACTTTTAGCAACATATAGCGAAAGCAAATGTCATACATCTTATTATGTAATCAAATTATCTCTGTCTTTACAATGAAATAATCAGTTAGTTTTAATACAACTCTCTACCCTCAAACCTCATGATCTATTTCCTTATCTGCAGTTTAATCTCCCGAGCAGTTGAAATGGTAGTAAATTATATCGTGTAGCCAAGACTTGCATGATTGAATTATAGGTATGTATAAACACGTGGCGTGGCGTATTCCTTCACTGCATGAACGTTTCATGTCTTCGCTGAGTTGCATGAAAAAAATCAACGCTCTACGGTAGCACATTTTATTAGGGTATTAGGTATGGTATTGTTTTAGTTTATTGAAGTCATAACCTATTAACGCGTGAAAAACTTCTTAAACCCTTTTTCAATAAATCTAAAGTGAAATATTTTAATACTAGTTTACTAGCTTATAACAAATAAGTTAGGCTGCGGCCGTCGGCGCGGCGCCGGCATTTCTGTGAATTCTCCCACAGAAAATTGGCCAAACTCTGTGAACTACAACTTGCTGTATAATCTGTAAAGCAAGGAGTTACCGCGTTCATTGTTTGAAAAAAAAAACCACTCGCACAAAGATTTATTATCGTAAACAACGTTGTGCAAAGGATAATGTTTAAATCCCTGTTGCTGATGTGTCCTGTTTGTTTTCCATAAACGCGTAAAATTGTATTACCATACAAATAAATATACATCTACCTGTATATGCCTTGTTATAGCCAGCCCAGTAGTTGTTGTAAACACGATTCTAAAAGCTTTAAGTAATTTCTTAAATTTTAAGGACCTGACAGGTTCTTATTGTAATTATATCTTTTTCTAACCTTCTGTCGGTCTTTCTGACTGTCAGTCCGTCTGTTTATGCGATAAATCTCGATAGAAAGTCAAAGAGACAAAACTTTGTATATAGGGTCTCTTGGTTCTATCGAATCTCTATCTAAGTTCTCTATCGATTTTGGGATCAAAAAGAGTCTGTCTGTCGCTATTTAAATATATCTTAATAATTAAATCGTGGAGATTTAACAATTATTACACTATTTCCTATTTCTCCAAGGAAGAACTCTGTCGATTTCTTAGTCAATTCTTGTAAATGACCACCAAGAAACATAGATTAACTGTTTTCTGATCATCAATCATTCAGTTATTACATTTTGTTAATCAAGTCTACAGGTTTTAAGAATTGGGTTCAATATACTGCGTCTAAGATTTTCCCTACAAGGACTGGTGATAATAACCGCCCTCGTTGTCAAACCTTTGGTTGTCAAAGACGATTTCTCTACCAGCTGTTTAGCTACCCCAACCTCAGTCTCGTTACTACCATGTAAGGTGAACAGCCCAACCATACTGTCCCTCATTACTGATGACTGTGAACAGGTCCCTCTACACTTCATCACTGCCCAACCTGCTTCGCTGGACCCTCCCAAGTTCCCCGGCCACTCATCTCCCTAACTGTATCTAATCTCGATGTAGGCCAACCTATCTAGATAGTAATAACATAATATATTATATATCACATTGGCCAGAGGTAGTGGCGCCTCCCTGGCGGATATGCCAAAATATGAGTTATGAGTACAAGGAGCTCGTGTGATGATACTGGTTATGAGGCCGAGTACATGTCCGCTTCCTCTCTTTAAAATTATATAGACTGAGTAATCCAAAACTACTATAGCTCAGGTTTTACAGCAGCATTGTTTCCTTTAACGACTAATAGCTCTATCATCTGATATAATTTTCTAAAGCAGCTGCCACGAAAGTATTCCGATGGTTTCTGATGCGTCTGAATCCTCCTACACCCTACATCAAACACTGCTGCCAGTTTTACGTGTATTGAAATTTACTGATCAGTCTTAATATGTTTATAAAAAACAAGCATAATCAGCTGTTACGTATTTGATCGTTCAAATATTACCACGTTTCGTGTAAACCATGCAGAACATTGTGGCTACTGCCACGTCATATCAGACACAGCTAGTGGTCAACAGTGATATAGAAACACCGCCTAAAATTCTATCGAACTATGTTGGTGCGGGGTGCTCTAGTAATCCCACCTAATATAAACTCGACATATAAAACCTATGATTGGCTGAGACTGGCGTAAATCATGAATAAACGGAAAAAATCTTGTCGTCATAATCTCAGTTGCAAAACATATAGTTTCAGCAATATTGTCTTACATCTTAATTCGTTAAAGTTCCTAGAATTTATAACTAAAGTGGTTAAATTATTGTTGATAATCATAGTTAATACGATAAATATACTCATTATTTCAGGTCGCCTGTTTTACAGTATATAGGTATTCTTGTGTTAAAGCTTCTAATTATGTGTATAAATAAAGGTCTGTGATAAATATAACGTCCATTCTAATTTAAATATTAAACATTTATCCGAATGACTGCGCTTCAAAGCTGCTGACGGTAATTTCAATTCAATCAGTGTCAGAGAGAATTCTGAAAATAAACAACAGAACAGTCATTACATTTCTCGTGTGTTTTGATATATGAGAATACGAGGATTGGGAAAATTTGCCTAATTGGAGCGTTTCGAACAACAGATTGACATCAATGAAATATCACAAGTGGTTCAATATATTTTCCCATAATGTTAACCAGGCATTGTTCACGTTTTATAATAACATTATTTATTGATAGTTTATTGGATAATAAGATTAATTCTACCTTATGTTTCAGTAGGGATGATAATATCGCCGTTGAGTTTTATGTTGCAAGGTGGAATAGAGAAATATTTACTGTTGAATTTGGATTGACAAAATTAAGACTGTGATTTTTATTAAGAGTAGATCCAAAGTAGATTAAGAGTATTAAAATGATTCTATATTTACACTGAATTAGAATGTTTTCTTAATTATAACTGTTTATAAAATTACTATTAACAAAAACATTTAAATTGTTGTAAGTATTTCGTGTTAACGAATGTAAAACATCTAGTGACATATGCACTATACAAAATAACTCATATGTGTCGTTATGCATCATTATACTTCCTAGTAACAATGTATACCTGTTAGGGAGGTACATCATAAATTAGCACCAGCCTCGATAAGGAACACGCATCTTATCTAACGTAACATTTTCAGAGGGAGTAAAATATTTATAACAATTAGAAACAAACATATCTGTAAGGCTCCATAGTGCAGAAAGATTGTCCATTGCTTTTCTTTCTTCCCTGGTGTGGATGTTATCGAACCGCAGGCACCGAGTTATAAATATAAATCGTTTTAGAGACAAAGCTGCCCTAAAGATTTATACACCAGTTCCATAAGTGCTCCAAAACCGCTCTATGTTCATTTTACTGACATTTAATAATCCAGCTATGTATATTAAACAAAAATAAGCCTTAATTTCAATTACATCTGTCTTTCTAGCCATATTTGGGTCACTGGTGTAATTTTGTTGAACAGAGTCAATATAAATATTTGTAGATTCTACCAGCAAGCCAATTAATATTTGTCTATTTCACTATTTCTAAGGTAAGTTACCATATTCTATAATTACATATAAACATATACAGCACTAAAACATAAAATGAGATTGGCCGGAAAAAGTAACGAGAACGGTCGGGCTGGGTCTCACAGGCCCGCGTGCACTTTGATTCCGATCTAACAGATAACTGAAGACAACAACAACCGGATGCAGACGATTGCGCGCTCTTCAGTTTGTTACCGGCAGGTACATGACCGTTAAATTCAAAATAAAAACTGAAATTGATTCAAAACTACAGAAAAAAAAACTGTCGGGTCTCACAGACCCAGCCCGAACGTCCTAGGGTTAAACGAAAATATTTTTCATTTATGAAACGAAAATTTTAGCGTAAAAAAAGATCGTTTACAAAATAACCAATATTATTATACACATTAATTAATGGCATCTTCAACACAGATATTCTATGGTTTAAATAAAATCCTTTGCATAACGTCACAGTTAGCCACTCTGACGCTCCCGCTCGGAAAAGTAACTAAACTCTTACCCAGAAACTTCAGTGAACTTCTGGGAATTCTCGGCAGAGAGTCTGTATGTTGAACAAATACAATTAAAGAACCTTCTTTCTCTATTCATGTTTCTCAATTGAAATTAACTACCTTTGGTTTAATAATAATTAATTTAAATATTTTTTTATTTCAGCACAAATCATTCAATAATTTTCAATAAATCTTCACACCTACGCGGCGACTACACGTTTGCCATGCATCATTTTAAAACGAATCTCGTTTTTGAGGCTGTCCAGGAAAAATATTTTGATTAAATTCTTATATCGAATAGAAAAACTTATTATAATTCACCTTTGTACTTAAGAGTGCAATAATGAAATGACCTACACTTTCTTAACTACAAGAGAGCATAACCATTCATCATATGTTGCGTAACAGTGTCCACTGAGGTTACATGCAAAATTCCCAATCTGTACGTTATTTAGTTCTTGAGGTATCTTGCGAACAGAGAAAAAGATGGACAGACAGTCGAACGGGCAGACATATAGGCAGAAAGAAATAAAATTTCTTCAGTGTCTCGAGTGATAAGCTTCGCTCAGCTCAGACAATAAATAAGGCGTTTAGCGCATACCCAAACAGCTAACACCATGCTTCTCTCTGATTTTGGTGATAGTTTCATTGATAAACCATCTTTTCTAGTACCTTCTTTCTCTTAAGTTTCGCTCATTGACTGACCATTAATGAAGCCTATCACTCGAGGAGAAGGACAAATTCCTTTTTTGTTTCCCTTTAATTTAATATTGGCTGGAAAAAACTTAATATATGTCTGCCTGTCTTTGTGAGTATCTGCCCGTACGATGTCTTGGGAATGAATTAATCCGTAAACTTGACATTTTTGATAAAGCTTCATTTATAAATAGAAAACATCGAGGTATCTACGAAATTTGGCTGGGCCTAAGCGAACATTTGCCTTATAGGTTAAATGGCAAGGGGAAATCACAGAATAAAACGTTTTAAATAAAAAATGAGTACACCCATAAAAACTTTTAACGTATGAATTTATAGTAACACATGTTGCCTAAATATCAAAATTAATTTGATTATAAACTTTAAATTTGGCACTTAACCCCAGGGTAGCCTGTGTCGCTAAAGGTGGTGAATACCATGAATAAATTTGAAAATTACTAACAACCAATATTTTTTTATTTATTGGTTCAATTTGCCAACTTATATCAATAATGAAACTAACACCTAAGCATTTTAATTTTTAGCACCATTGTGGATGACTTTTATAATAATTTACCCCAATATCCTTTATTTTAAATGTTTCCGAAAACAATATATAACGAATATAAACTATTTCACGGTATGATTGTATCAATTGCAGAAGATATTTCATTGTTTTTGTTAAAGAAGTAATAAAGGTACGATGACAAAGTCAGTGTTTACAAACACTCGATGTGTAAATGTTGTTTGTAGATCAAAGAGGCATTGTACACCGTGGCCTTGTGACACCAACATGACAACAGCTACTCAACAAGGCATACGGTGCAGCGAGTTAAGTGTTGGTTGTCAATTGAATTTTTCGTGTAACTTTTAAACACAGTTTTACTCAGGGATAGTTAATAATATGTGATTAAATAGACAGTAACGATAATTATTCACACTTACGGTCTTATATTGTATAAATCCTTATAGAATAATTAATATATTAGTACGCAGATCCATCATCTTGGCTTCATATATTAAATTAGCGGACAAGCCAATTAGTCAACTATTAGCCGAAATTTGGCCGCTACAAATTACAATGGATTATAAACTATCAATAAAATACAACAATATCTAATAAATAAATGCCAATTCACACAGTATGATTTTAAGAAGTTTATGTAGATTTAAGCAATAATAAAAAAGGCAATTTTTCTGTTACTGGTTTACGATCGCCATTTACTATTGGCCCCTAGTCAGTATTCAGTGAATGATCTTTCAGTGCTAATGTATACCTGTATTTATCTGTATTTTTAGTTCGGGTTCAATAATTAGGGTTTTGTACGTATTAACTTCATGTTTTAGATATAGTGTGCATGGAGTTGACACGTCTGTTGTAATTCATGTGTGTCACACTATCCAAATGTGATATTACTTATTTCTTGTGTCATTGTACGATCGCAAATTTAAAAAAATCCTTATTTCCTTCATATATATGTGTTTTGCAATAGGTATTCGTAAGTAATATCTGTTTTTTATCAGTCCTAGTTAACTTCTGGGAAGATACGATATACTGGGAAGATATTTCCGGAATCTTTGCAAGGTATATTTCAAAAATCCATAAAAAATAGACATTGTGTAGTTACCACAATTGTGCTCGTACTATTGTTTTTAAAAAGGAGTGCCCTATCTTAGTATTTTAAAATATTAGTTATTATAACAAAAAACAAACTTCTGAAGTGGAGAATATGTTAATGTTATTCAAAATGTATTATATAAAAAAGATAGAAAAACGTACTTATATTAGAATGACAAATAAAGTTGTATTAGTTATAAAGTAGTTACAGTATACCAAATTAATAACATCTGCGAACGTTCGATGTATTTATTGACTTCTATTTGAAACAATGGGTTGTCTATGGGAATCATAATCGATTTAGTGATTAGGTTTGTCTCTATTATTTATTTTAACTGTTGAAAGAAATGTTTAAATTTTTAGGTAAATTAATTAAAATCTTAATAATACATTTTCAAACAAACTCAAAATGTATTAAAAGCATAACAAAATTCATTAATATTTATAAGCGTAAGCCGTAAGATTCTCAAAGGTTTCCCGCTAAGGCTCAGCTGCCAGGACAGTCACTATCACAACACCTTTCACTTTGATTTAAAATAAATATAGAAAAAAACAATAAAATATAAGCTTGTAACATTGTAAAATATGCAGTTTCTTTTAGTTTCACGTAAAATCATCCATAACTTTTCTACAAACAGCAAAAAAACAAAAGACATGAGTTTTTCGCTAAAATAGAAATTATAAAAACTATGTCATAGAAGGAAATATGTATTTCGAATAAAAGTGACAAAAGTGAACATATGGCTAGTTTGTAGCAAAATAGACAAAAGTTTCAGGAGAAATAATGTACCTCAATAATGAACCCAGAAAATTAAGTACAGTAATATATAAAAAGTTCTTCATTTTTGCCATATTGCGATGATTAATTGTGATTTTTATTACAGTTTTTAATTTGTTACGTATACCTCAAGTATCCTACATGCGAAATGCTCAAAATATTGTTCTAAATAAAATTATATATATTTTACTATTCAAGTTGTATTTCGATGCTAGTAGATACGATTAAAAATACCTTGTTCAAAAGACCCGATATCAGCCTTTCGCAAACAGGGTAAACGTATTCAAAGAACTCGTCATGAGTCTTTAGCCAGTGTTAGAGTCAAAATAAAACAGTTTTATAAACATAAAATATTATATTTAACAAAAACTTTAAAATTAAAATATGCCACTCCTTTTTAAGTTTCAACTAATTAAAACTCGTATTTTCCTATGGACTTTCATCGTCTTTACTTTTTAAAATAACAGTTTCCGTTGTATTAAGTAACTAATTTTTTTATTGCGTGCTTTTCAGAGTAAAATCTATACTCGTATAATGTTTATTGCAAAGACATTTTTACTACCTTAACATAACTGCCCATTTTTGTTATATTTACGGAAACCAATTTGGAAATGTATTAAACTGCTGTTTTGTTTGTTCTACTGCGCGTTATACAGCATTTATTTAAACCAGAAGTAAGCTTGATATGGGCTTAAAGTTCTTTGGTATATTTATGTTAAATACGGTTGATTGTCTTGTAATACAAGAAGTTCATATTTATGTAATGAATTGTAAATTTAGATTGATATACTTTAAAATGTTTCCGTTTCAATAGATATACAGAAAAAATATTCATGACATTAGCGAACATTCTTGCTTTCAACCCTTTAATATATCTACAATATAGGATCGAGTTAAGACAATCCGGAGAAACTACTAGTTCTGTATATAAAATTGATAGTGCACCAGCGTTAAAACGATGTGACTGAGATTAGTTTAAAAAATGTGTATTATGTGAAATTATCATTAGGATAAAAAAAACATTGGTTTGGAATTTTGATATCTATAATAATAATAATAATAATCTCTTTATTGCATTCTTTTAACAATTTTTACATCGTATCGCAATCGTCAACAGTTTTTATAAAGTCTATTTACACGAGTTCATCCACACATTCACACAACCTCATACTCACAATTCTTACATTCATTCGGGTCACAATCGCATTGACCTCAGATCCAGCAATCTCAAATATCCCAGCGGCTTGACATGAATTCATCAACAGAGTAGAAAGCCTTGGACTCCAAAAGGAGTTTGAGACGCGTTTTAAATTGATTTTGATTATTGGAAATTTTGATTTCTTCAGGGAGCCTGTTGATTAATCTGACACCAACTTCTTGCGGTAGATTTTGCGTTAATGTCAATCTGTGTTGATGCGTGCGAAGTTGTCCCTGCCTCTAGTTTCATATTGATGAACGTCCCTGCCACGAATCAAAGTGCACCTTGATCTGCAGTACATGATCACCTCAAAAATATAGAGGCAAAGACAAATCTATAATTTAAATGTTTAATGATTCTGACAGCTTTTTTCTGGAGTCTAAAGACGCGCTCCATTTTGTTTTTTGCACAACTTCCCCAAAGTCTTATCCCGTACGCAAAATGAGCATGGATTAGGCCCATAGTAGGCCATTTTTAAACTTCTGGGGAACAAAATTTTGCTAGATTGCGCAGGAGCATATATACCTGAGGTAGCTCTAGCACAGACCCTGTCAACATGATCGCTCAGTCCTTTGTCTAGAATCATTCCCAAAAAGTTTGTGGAGTTATTTTCCTTCGAGAAGGTCGTCATCTATAAATACGGCCGGACGCACCACTCCGATCATGCTGACGAAGGCCGAAATTTACTACGATTGTTTTTGACTGATTTGTTTTCAGATTTCATTTCAGTGAAATACTGAATGCAAGTGTTCAGTTCCATGAATGAGGTGATTTCTAGTTCTTCTATTGATTTACTTTTAAAACAGAGTCGTGTCATCGGCATATTGAACCAGTTTTCCATGCTGGATAACTGAATTCAATCCGCCGACATAAATTAAAAAACAGGAGAGGCCCAAGGATAGAACCCTGAGGAACACCGTGGGCTATTTAATTTTGTTTGAAATGACGCTCGAAATCTCCACGCACTGATGTCGATCCTTAAGGTAAGAACCGATCCATAAGTGCGGGACACCCCGAATGCCACATTTCTCCAACTGGTGCAAACAGTGTTTCGTGGTGCACGCAGTCAAAGGCTTTGGACAAATCGAGAAATATACTAAGCACATGCTCTCGTCTATCCAAACCATCGACAACATTTGTCCCAAAAGGTTGTTCACAAGCGTCAATTGTGGATTTGTTTTTTTCTAAATCCAAATTGCTCTGGATTCAAAATTTCGAATTTTTCCAGAAAGCTTTCAAGCCTTTCGTAGAAAAGTTTTTTTCAAAAAACTTTACTGAAAACTGGAAGAATTGAGATTGGACGATAATTGCTTGTAAGACAAGGATCGTCCCTTTTTGAAAATTGGGGTGATCTTGGCCGTCTTTAAAAGAGATGGAAAACTTCCAGTCTCCCATGAAAAATTGATCAATTTTGTTAGAGGACTCAAAATATGCTTGAAGCATCGTTTTGAGTAGCCATACTGACATCCCGTTGGCGTCACTGGTCTTTTTGATTTCAGTCTCTATATGACACGTGCTACCTCCTCTTCACACACAGGAGCCAAAGCCATGGACGCAACTGGTTCCCCCAGTCTCTCCTCCGTGAGACTGAGGATTCTTAAATGACGAATTCGTAAAAGCAACGGTTGAAAAGTATTTTGTTGAACTCGTTTGCCACTTTTAATTTATCTTCAACAATTTCATTATTAATTTGGATTGCAATAGATTTGGAACACTTGTTGGAACCTCCATCTCGAGAAAAGTTATTAATTATTTTCCAAGCCGTTTTGGAAAAATTTTCACAGGTACCCAAGGCTCTATTGATGTCATAGGCTTTTGCAGCTCTTATGACCTTCTTATAGATTCTCCGATACCTTCGAAAAAAACATTTCAAAAAACATCTATAAATTTAAGGCGTAAGTTAGCCTTAAATCATTTGACAATACCAGAAAATATAACCATTCATCCCTTAAATAAAATGTTTAATAACGCCAGGTTGAAATGAAATATTATTCGTTATTTAATATTACATCATACATTTTCCTAATTTTGTGTTTAAGGTCTCTACAATATCAAAGATCTGGGTGCTAATATGACGTCCAGCACCTTTAACAGCAGACATGTACATTAGTCTAATGAGGCGGAAGCTTGCATGTTTGATGTCACAGAGTGAACAGTGATGCCTTGTGTTTGTCTCTATCGCTTATCAGCTGACACAATACTGATTGATAATTTTTTCAATTTCTGCATTAGTTTGATGAGAAACAGGATAAACTGATTAGAAGAATCTAAGGTTAACCCAGGATCTGTATCATAAAATGTCCCTCTCGGTTTCTAGACTGGTAAAGTTGATACGTAAATTCCAGCGAAGATTTATTATTCTCACACATCTTAATTACAACAAATTTAATCAAATCTAAATCTAACACTCCATGATATGCCACTATGTAGGGGTTGGTGGAAAAAAAAAACATTAAGCTAAGATCGAATAGTGTTTCTAAGGTTATAAATTTGGTAACGAATTTTTAAGGTTAATTTACCATCAAGCTCTCCCTGTTGTTGGCAACACTGAGTGGCTATTAAGTGAGGAGTTGCTACACCGTGTTTGTATGCAACCAACTGCGATTTTGCAGTTTGTTATCTTTTGAACTCGTGTTTAAAACACTGGGACGGGTGATTTATTACATTGCGGATTGGTGGAGTTCCAAATACAGTTTTTAATAGATAGGACAGCTGAGGAAAAAGTTTAATTAAATTGTCTCCTGTATGTATGCTTATATGTGTTTTAGTATTGAAACACTTTCTTTTAAAATCCTTAAAAATCCATAAAAATGTGTTTAAATAGTTTTTAACATTAATAGTGTTTATTTAAAAAAAAATGTATAATGAACGTCTTAAACTTAAAATAGTGACCAAGTTTTTGACTATACACAGGCGAAATCCAAGCACCTTAAACATATTTTACAAGTGTATAAAGTGAGTCGAAATACATTAAATCGTGTGAAAAACAAACCTTAATACAATGACTTTCCCTCTCTATATTTAGTACACTAGAGCAAGTTCTCAGCGATAAAATGAAAATAATTTATGTAACAAAAGATTTATTAAGTATCAAATGTAAGTGAGTGGCAATATTGATATTTAACAGAGATAAATGTGTATAAAGTCCATATAACTCTGTTCATTTTCGTACAAAAAACCATGAATTGGTCCTCGGTTATTACAAAGTACTATCGACTTTGATCGTGTCAATCGTCATGTGGACGTAGTTTATTTGAAAAGTGATTTATTCTGGAATTTATTACTGTCACCATGGTTACCCATAAGACCAATGTAAAAATGTTCATTACATTGAACCTAGCCAAATCCCATAAGGCGGCTTGCACTATCATCGAACTCGATATTCCATATGTAGAAATAGGTTTATGCAAAATATGAAATCTATAGATAAGTTTGTTCTCGTGATATCGTGCAGAAAGACATAAAAAAAACAGACAAAAGTGGAATTATTCCAACCCCTTAGGGAATAGGCTTAGCTAATGCTCAGGCAAAATTACTCAAGACAAAATATTATTTGAGATATATAATAAAAATTAAAAGGCGATGCATTTTGAAAGGGAAGTTTAATATCAGTGAACTGACTTTTCTTGTACAATTGTACATTTCATAATTTACCTAATAGCCAGCACATGAACAGAACAGCAGCATAAAAGTATATATACAATGGTGTACACACTACATGTTAGAGCACTTTAAACTTCGACATTAGGTTTTGAAATTCAGGATAAGCCCAAGTGTCACAGTCAAAGCTATTCTCTCAAAGCTAACTCACCTTTTCTTTGAGTACTGGGTTTAGATTACATTAAATTAAAACTTTTAAATTATTTGAATGTCTTACTTATAACTGCAGAATTTCGATTAACATAAACTATTAGACATTGATGTTAAAATCATTTCAGTAATGATATATGTTTTTTGTGGTCCATAATAACTGCATACTTTGTGTCGTAAGTGTAAAAAAAACTGTAAAAGTTGGCGAAAGGGTAAAAGAGGTGGCGAAAGAGAGGGCGGATCAGAAGTAAACCTAGAAGGAACAAAAATAACACCATGGATAGCGTGCTCAGATTAATTTACTCATTAAAAATTCACCACCAACACAGAGTGGAAAAAATCAAGACATCTTCAACCAAGGTAAGAACCTTCCTGTCGAAATAACAAAATTGGCCTGACAAATTAAAAAACAAAAGCATGGCTACAGTTAACCTAATATTTCTCAGGTGCACATGAATAAATAAAATAATAAATTATTAGAAACAGCCATAATTTAACAATAACTGCCAATTCCACCCGGTGGCTAAGGGCGAGCTCCTAATGAAAACCAAGAAATAAAAATAAATAGCATTAAACTAAACTTAAAAACTAAATAACAAAATATAAACTATAATAACTGACAAAAATAACAAATAAATAAATGAAACAAATAGCAGGGAATCACAGATGTTGACTAGTGGTATATTCATCTCATCATGGAGGTCAGTTCTTCGACAGAGCCGGAAAACTCTGGAATCTCGTGTCTGCGACCACCCATGATGGAAAAGGCAGCAGGAGGCAAGAGTTCCTCTCCTGGATCTCGTCAGTGAGAAACGTAGAACTTACGCTAAAAGCAATAAAAGGTAGGTTCAATGTATTATCAACAAGGTAATCTTGCTACAGTGATGCCCACTTAATATTTATTTTTAGTTAGGTTTCTTACTGAGTCGACCTCTAATGTTAAAATAGTTTTTAAAAAACTAACAATTATTCATGATCAGATAAATTTAATAACATAAAGAATACAGGTTAACCATATTTTAAAGCAAAGAAACATGATTATTTGATTTTTAAAGAGTAGTTTCTACCAATTATTTTCAATACCTCATGTGCTCGTAAATTGAACCGATCTTACATTGTAATGAGCGATGGTTAATATCATAACGCAGACTTATTTTACTATAAGTACAACTACTGCAGCTTTAACACAAAAATAACAGAAGTTTGAAAAACTACTAATATATATTAAAGGATTGTTTGTCGCCCTCAGTCTGTCTATACTACTGATCATTGATGAGGTTTATTAATAAAAGCAAAGTTGAAGCCGACTACTAACGATGTAAGTAGTAATCTCAAGGATTATGTAATACGGGCCTAGTTAGTACGACGTGACGGGTAACAGGCTTCTCTGAGGTTTAAATTCAAATCTAGAGTTAATTTTATTCTTGATATATCCTGCGGATTCTTAATATGTTTTAACGATCACACAGCAGACAAAAGAGAAATTGTGTCAGCCCACTGAGTGATCATGGCTTCAGATAAAATCCATGACTGTACACGCACCACTATACGACTCATCTAAACGTCTACAGACGAGATGCACAACGTCTTTCTCAAAATGCACATTTAGCATTCACATATTTGTTCAATAAGTTGGGTTTCATTGCAGTGTTTAAATAATAAAATGTTCCCATTTTTTTAAAATTCAGCCATGTTATTTTGTCTATTTCCTTTATTAATTGAAACTGCACACGTTCAAATCTTGTATTATACTACTCAGTATATTTAGAAAAATTGAATTCTGTTATTTTTACGTTATTGCAATCATGCAAAACTTAGGTTTTTCAGATACTGCCTGGGGACATAGATAGACACACAGAAATTGGATCTTACAGACTAAAACTGTTATGCTTTACTAAATCTCAGCGAACAGATTATACATTATATTATTAGACATTTAAAGAAAAAATTTTATTTATAATTTATAATTTAAACCTTAGTTTAAAAAATAATCTACAATCGCATACTGATTTTCTTTTTCATACATAAGATTAATAATGTGTATTGATTTTTAATAGCCTGAGTGTTAGCAAAGTATATTACTCGTGGGGCTGGAAAATTACTTACTTACTGTCTGTCTGTTTATACGTATCTAAACAATATATCAAAAACAAACTTGCCTAAAGAGTTGAAACTTTTCATGATCGCAAAGAGAAAACAAAAGAATAAATATATTCGTAAATACGAATTATTGAAGCCTTCGAATATCTACCTCACTCAGTAGCCTGACACAAGTTATCTCTCGTCTGCTGAAGGAAATTTGAACCAAATGTAATTTGTATGAAGGGATGTACACATATATTCTCTTCCTGACTGTATCTCTACCTATGTGCTGGACATCTCGAGGATGAAGTTGGCTAAAGATTTTAAAATTTTTAAGCAATTTCAGTAAAGCCTGTTACGCGACTCATACGAAGTTTTATTTAATTGTTAGGAGATTTTATTTTGCGTTTGTTTTGTGAAACACAAAGACAAAATTAAATTCGAATATGTTTATACTTTATATGTATATAAATAAATAAAATACAGTAGTCGTTAGCGAAGACTACCACTCGAGACCCGGGATAAACGAATATAAATTTAGTTTTTTATAATTTTATTGGTCTACTTTCTGATTGATACAGTTTATACACATTTTCGCTTATATAACATGAAACCTTTTCAGCAGTGTGTTTGAACGTAGAACAATCTAAATTCGAATGATTTATGAACAACTAGATAAAACGCAAAATGTAAGAATGGTAATACTGTGTTTATTATTGTGTAGTATAAACGAAAAGAATATAATACTATTCGCGAATTACGCAAATGCTTGAATTAAAATGCTTGGTTAGCTCATGTAGTAATGACTGCTTACATGTTTTTCTTGTTTTTTATTTAAATTTACTACGTAAAAGGTTTAAAGATTTTATTTTAAAACATTACATTAATATATATTTATATATATTCGTCACCGGCTGTACAAAACTTTATCCTATATTAGTAAAGCTGCCTAATAAACATTATATGAGTACATGTTTTGTATAAGCAATGTTTTTAAATTCTCATTATATAGATTGTATCGAAAATAACTACCGATAGTTAAAAAACAATTGGAACTAAGAATTCGTACTCATAAATCTAGACCTGCTAAAAATAATTAGTATTATTTTAATCCAGCACTAGGAGCAAATTCAGTACCGAGTATATTAATAAAAGACCGGTTTCAAACGAATTGTCGTTTCGCTATAAACATTTTATACATTTTAAAAGTAATTGTTGTTATGAATATTATAAACATTATATACTACTAAATTAAAAATTCGATAATAATTCGTCAACAAGTTAAAATTTAGTAAGTTTTTTTCAATTGCTCATAAATGAAATGATGAAAGTTGCATGGGTTCCCTTACTCATACTTGCTCAGATGTATAGATACGGCAAATGGTGCAAAATGAGTTAAGGCAGTTCGTCACTGTCTAGAAAACCGTCGGTAAGGGGATTGGACTCTCCTTTATACGAGAAAAAAAGAAGAGTTCATTCTGTTCATTCTCTCGTATAAAAAGAAAGAAGAACAGCAGAGACATACTATTTTATTGTGATACCGACTAAATTAAAGAATGTGTTGCTACGTATTAGCTTTACCTGTAGAGGTGGCAGGACGCTTAATATTATATCACTAAATAAATGTTAATAATTTATCATAAAAGCGAACTACACACACACACACACACACACACACACACACACACACACGCACACACACACACACACACACACACACATATATATATATATATATATATATTTATATATAGTGCCAATGCAACTAATGGCAGCAAAGTTAGTAGAATAAATTATTGTCAAGTGTTTTTTTTTTCGTAAGTGTATTTTGTGTATTTGTGTTTTAATGAATTAAGTTAATCTTATATTATATTTAGCTGGCTGTTGTGAAAGGTAACGTTGTAAAATACCGGATTTCTTAATAATAATTCTGAATGTATTATTATTACTTTTCCTAGCACAGCGTGCAGCCAGGGATGAGCATAACGTCAATATATTATGAGTCGGCTAGAATAATATAAATGTTAATAATAGATTAAATAATTTGAAAAATTATCTTTTTATACAAACCAAAACAAAACTTGTATTACTTTACTTAATATCACACTACTGATTTACTTTTTGGCAGATTATCACATGAGATACATACTTGAACAGCTAATATTAAATACGCTAGTGAGTTTGAGAATGGCTAATGAGTAACAGGTATATTTTAATAATCAGTTGTTTTTAAACTTGGAAAAAATCTACTACCTGAGATTGAGTTTGGCTTCAGACAGTACTATGCCTTAGATAATTGATGCCAAATAAGTTTTATTAGCACCTTTTAGACAGCATTCCATCCCAGTGCTTGGTTTGTATTGGACGGACAGTGCACGGTATGTGTTGCCTAAACGTAACCGCCTGTACAAAACATTTGTATAGGGATACAGATCAATGACTGATAACATTTTTATTAGACAATAATTTTCAGCATTTAGCTATGAGAATGTATATAACTCTTTTCTAACCAATAATCAATTGCAGCAACAAGGTCCACGACGTCTGACGAGAACTCAGCACACGGTAAAATAAGGGTATGAAGTTATTTACAGCCGTATAAAGTTATTGAATGGCCTTGATCAGTTTTTTATTATACTCGTACTACTACAAATGTTAAACAGAGTTGTGGATAGTTGAGAGTAAGTAACTTTTTGGCGATATTCCAGCCCTCAGTAATGAGAACGAAATCTGTGTAGGAATTTCCTGAAACTTTTTCAAATTCGGAAATTATCGTAAAATAATTCACAGATACATATTAGGTGTATAAAGTATACCCCTTCTAGTAGTGAAGTATTGATAGATATCAGACATAGATATTCTTTCCCAGAGATACTTAACTACGAAGTGCGATCCCGGAAACGTTTAAACTGAATAAGTTGCTCATTACTATTTTACTATTTTTTTCATATTAGCAGGAAATCCTTTGAATTATCTTAGCACCTATAAGAGAGTCCCCTAATAATTCTTCTTTTGGAATTCACGATGTAAAAGTGGCTTGAACAATAATAAATGTCTAATTTAAACTATTTTACAAAACATAAAATTGAGAAGGCATTTAAGCTGTATGCTATAACACTAATAACATACATGACTAATCTTAAAAATTCAAGTTTCATACAAGAAAATTGATCAAATTTAATTGTACGTAGTTTTTACACTATTAGTTTTAAACTGGTTAAAAATAACAAATTCCATTTGAATATTTCCATACCAAAATGTTTCAATCAACTGGTATTACACTTCAATGTAGTCATTTTGCATATAACTAAAATAGCAGAAGTGGGATAAAATTTCTTTATGTAATATTTCTATGAAATTGAATAAATTTTCTGGACTTTAGCAAATACATATTAATAGGTAAAGATAAAATATTACTTAAATTACAGTTCAACAGTTATAACTGTAAAAATTTGAAAGATTTTATGATAATTAAAAAAATAATTTCGTTACAACCAAACGTAAATAGTGATTTAACTGTAACTCTGTCTTTTTTATGTTATGTAACAAATACTTAATTCAAGTTCTTTTATTTATCCACAACCTGATTTAAAAACATTACATATTATTTGTTGCCAAAATGGTGACTTGAAAATAGTAGCAAATAACTTGTGCTGAAACCAATTTCAATTATAAGATTGACAAAAGAGGACTGCAACAACTAAAGAACCAGTGGCTTTGTCTGGATTATATTACTCTAATTAAAAACTGACAATGAGAATTTTCTCACCCGAGCAGTATATTCAGTATTGAACGGTAAAACAGTTTCGCTAGTAGTAATAATAAAACTGTACTCTTTTTATAAATCTTACAGCAAATATAAATTTATCTTACATAAGTTACACGATGAATCATTTTTTTTTATAAAGTATAATGTGTTGTGCCATACATGGTCCATTACAAAGCGTATAGTTACTATTTATTTTAAGTTTTTGAGTGAAAATCTTGACTAAGAGTTCTAAAATATACATTTGCATTATCGATGTTTAATCGTGGTCTTTACTCTCTTACATTTTGTGCATGATGGCATGACTAAGTAATTTTTACAGTGTGGGTCACTTGCTGCTGCGAGCTGTTAGTATGTTGATTGTACACAAGAGCGCACATTGCATGCATCAACTCTATTTTAGTATCACGAAGCTGTGATTCAATTACGTAAATTTGGATTTCTTCATCTTGCTTTGTAAAACAGTTTTCAGTCATATAGATTTCTAGTCACATAACGAATAATTATTAACGTGTCTCTATTAGGATTACATATGCCCCAGTCTGTGACATATCACAGTGAATAAAAATATCGTTGTTTGAAAAAAAAAAAAAACACTTGTTACTAAAGTAGACGTAAAACACTTTTAAGTATCTGATATAATATGTTATTGATACACTATACTCGAACATCATGATCGTAATCGAATATCTCGTGATTGTTTACATTACACTATTCAATTTTTTATATATATTTTCATTTATACTAAATTGTTAAATAAAAAATGCCAATAATAATTATTCTACTGTATACGATGGCTAGTTTCCGGAACAATATGGTTTCATTCTTCTGTATAGTTTAGTGAAGAGAAAGCTGTATCGTGATTAGCTAAATCCTAACCAACCAATCACCAACTATGATGAATGTGTCTTTTTTATTACTGGTGGCTTCTCATTACTACTTGACTACATTCATTTTTTAGTCTTGTTATTACGTACAATTTGTCTATTTAATATTTTCTGTGTGTATTACAGTATCCAAGATTCCTGCAGTGTACGTAAAGTTTGGAACATAACGTATATTAATAAAATAAACTACATAGTATCCTTTAAAATATCTATGTACCGACACGTGTTTCAAATCTGATGCGATGTCACAGTAACATTATAAGTAAACAAACTACACAATAAATACCATAACGAACTATAAATAAATAAATATTATAACACATATAATGGTAATTTGTAATTAAATATATGTAATCTTTCTAAATTCTAATTTTATGAATACTTTCTTAAATCAAAAAACGAATTGAACTATATAATTCTTATTCTACATTTAACGTCATCTCTGCATAGGCAACATCGTCTTTCATGATGTAGATTTTGGTGAGCATTTAAAAATTCTAAGTAACTGCAGGATTTCCCGGGAACAATTACATCTATAGACTTTAAATTTTCACATATACAGCGTTAAACAGACAAATTGCAGAGAGAGAAAATGAAATTTCTTAAAAATCTGATTAAGAGTTAAGTGAAATATACAAAATTTCAAGTCTATAGCTTAATTTATTCTTTGGATATTCCTTAATTTATAGGTGTATAGGCTTTTCTTACTATCAGTGAAATCCTATCGAAAGACACACACCATCGTTAAACTCTAACTAGTCTATACACAAATAAACTAATATTAAATGAGTATCAAAGGACTTCAATATCACGAAACTCTTATCAACCAAATATCACTCATGAAAGTGTCATGATTATTATCAGTCTGTTTTCAAATTGATTCTTTCCATTATTTAACATCATGACTAACTGTAAGAGTTTAATGATTAGTATTTAAACATTTCCACTAATGCTAAGCCAGATTCCATAGAGTGGCTTGCACCATACGTGAACTCTTTGTCTGTCCTATGTAGTAAGAAGTATAGGTTTCTGAAAAATGTTAAATGTATGTATGTAATTTTTTTAAGATATCGCTTGGACAGATAGACATAAAGGCAAGCAGACAAGCAGATAGACAAAATATAAATTATAAATTTGCTCTATTGATACAGTTTACTAATTTTTTCTATAAATGGGATTTATCAGTAAGGAAATCGTTATGAGAGGGCATCGTATATGCTCATGTGAGAACCGTGAGAACACTGCTAAATTGGTAATTCATATACGATGTATGACTTATTCTACTTTAAAAACATCATAGGACCCTATCATCGCAAGTATTTTTATCAATTTAACTATGAGCGTCGACTTTAGGGTTCAACTACATTGATCTAAAATAGTTCAAGTGCGCTGAAACCGTGGGAGCTATTCAAAGAAATACACGGAATGATGCATAGAAATTTCAGGCGAAGCCGCGAGTATCTAATAGTCTTTATATATAAAAGGGAAAGCTCTCATTCTCTCACTAGAATGTACTGATCTCTAGAAATGTAAAATTTTTAAAAACTTTTTTTGATTACCTAAATAGAAAAAATAAAAGAATTATTTTGAAAATCAACCATTTATAAGGGTTTGAAGGGGGGATATAACCCCTAGAAGGTCTATATGTTTGGTTTACAGCGTCCCCTTAGGATGGTGAAATTTTAATACACATAACTTATGCTTTAAGATACTAATCAAAGATAAATCTTTATTTTGTCCACATCTTTAATAGCAAATCATTAGGATCAACCTCCAATAGGTGCTGGGATGTAAGCCCTATAAGAAAATAGTTTGTTTTTCATCTCTCCTTTTTACGCAAACCTTAAATTTTACACAAATGTCTTTTATGCTCTCATCAGATTACGTGCCCAAGAAATACATTAAGCCGGAGGTAGATCGCCATAGCCAGAAAGAGAGACTTTTTGACTGAGGAAGACATTTCTATTTTCTCAAGCGGGGCAGTGAATAGTGCTAGGGTACCTTAAATACCTTATACCGGAAGAGTACACTTCTGTAATGGTCCTCTAAGACCGGGTATGTGTATTTTGATCATGGAAAGAGTGCAAAATCTACTATAGCATGTGAAATATAATTTTATTCGAGCCATTAACGCCTATTCACCCCCTAACCGTTAAATAAAAGGCAATGGCTATTATGTTTTACTTTTTAATGTTGCCGAGCAATTTGTGTGTTTCATTGGTACTCATGACACATTTTTTCTCGATTTCGGTACCTTAAATTATTGCTCAAACTTTAGAGTTCAATTATTTATGAATGGATCATGAGATGGGAATATTTATTTCCATGAGTTTGTATTATCCATTTAGACAATGGATTGCGCGCGAAAATACTTATAGACACAATAATATTTGTTTATAATAGAGAATAGAATAAGATAAAAAATAACGAAAATTCTCATTTCTAATTTTTTTGGAACAACTTTTGAGCATAGGGATTATTCGTAAGTAATAATTGAAAGTTTAGAAAATTGATAAAAATGTAAATAATTAAAAACATTAAAACATTATGAATTACTTTGTCAGTAGTATAAGTCTAATGTTACTATTTAACTTTTTTACAGATTTAAAGACTGAAATAAAACCCATCTTCATTTTTGCTTGGCAGAAGTAGGCTTCCCAGACCTGCGGGTTGTTTTATTTTTTCTTGATCGGGGCAACATGGCACCATAAATAACTTAGACTAGATGTGAATTCAATGGCCAAAAGTAAGCGCTTATGGCCGAAGTAAGCTACCTGTATATGTATATATTTTCTTAATTATCACATCGACGTAAAAACTGTAAATATATAATACCGGAAGTAAATTACAAGGGCCAGTAGTATTCGCTGTTTGATCGATTTAGGGATTTAAAACTTATTTGTGCTTTCTTTATAATTTTTTTAATGCACCTTTTGTTTAAGAAGCTCTGTCTTTTAATATGCAGCAATTTATAAAGATGATTGTGTGAACTATAAAATTTAAGCTCGTGTGAATAACCCGTTCTATTTGAACTTGGTATAACATTTTAAACTGAATTAATGTAAATTTTGCTTTGTAAGTTAGGGGTTTTGTTCTATTTATGGTATATCAGTGTTTGTATAAACATCTAACGCCCTATGCCTTTAGCACATACAATTTTATAGCTGTTTGTTTTATATTGAACCTAAAAGTGGGACAAGCCATCGAATTTTTCGTATTTATTTAAAACTATAGACATGGACTGCATGTTGACTACACTGCAATAGAGATGCTTGTGTATAAGATGTGTAAATGTTTGATTGTGAGAACACTCACAAGGGAAATTAAATGTCCATTGCTGAGGTGGTGGCTTGAAGTCAGAACTAGCACTAACGTAATACAAGATTAAGACTGAACATAATAATAGTCACATCTAGTGCGATGGTCATACAAAGCAGCGGTACTGTTGTATCTCAAATTGCACGCAGTGTGCTCCAATATTAGACTCTCGACAATCGCGAAGGACGCCTTATCCCAATGCATCAAATGACACCCTTGATTGTATGAGTTACACAATAGATAACTCATTAAATGCTACAAATTTATGTTAAGAGAAATGAGCGCTCGGACTGCCCTCTATGGAGTGCTAGACTCAGGTAGTAAAGTTACGTGGCGCCGCCCTAACGTCAGACCTCCGAACTAACTGAAATAATCCCTAGAACCTCAGTACACCTCGACCGTATGAAAGATTTATTTCCTATAAAAAATACAATCAAAGGCGAAATTCTCAGATTGTTTGTAAATATCTTTGTTAAGGTTTTCTCAATGGATTAAATTTCTAACCATACAAAATAAATGCGATCATTCAGTCATTTTAATTTTGGAAACCAATATCGAGGGAAATGGCACCGTTGTAGTGTACAAATAGTTTAATGTTTTACTATAAGCAATAAGTTATATAGTGGCAGCAAGTTATAAATATTTACAAGGAAAGGATTAAATAAACAATTTGCTTTGGAATACAGATGAGCCTTGGGCGGTAATACCGTAAGATTATTCTGGCCCGAGAAATGTTTAAGATTGCTTGAGAGTAAGTCCCATCTTTTGTAATAACCATGTCAATTCGTCTAAATTTATATTATTGTTCACTTTATTACTCATTACCTAAAAAAAATTAAAATTGTATTAACTTTGAAACTTGAATTAGATATGCTATTATTTAATTTTGAAACCAATATCGAAGAAAATATCACCGTTGTAGTGTTCAAATTATGGATAGTTTAATTTTGTATTATAATCAATAAGTCATGTAATGATAGCAACTCATAAATATTTACTTAAACAAAGGAAGGATTATATAAACAATTTGCTTTGGACAAATGAGCCTTGGGCGGTAATATTGCAAGATTATTCTGGCCCGAGAAATGTTTTAAAACTGCTTCGGTGTAGGTCCCCTCTCTTGTAATAAATTCGTCTAACTTCATATGTCTGATTGTTTAATTTATTGCACATTGTCAAAAACACAAATAAAAATTACAGTATTGATCTATAATTTTAAAATTACTATTTGTGTCAGACCGTTAAACTTATTTTATTTTAATAAGTAAATACGTTTCCAGTATTGAAGGTTACATATTTTCCTACACAATTGATTATTACTTTAGATTGTACTATACAGTAAACTTTAATTTTAATTTCAAAGTGGAATTTAGTTTAATATTGATTCACTTTGAAATGAGGACTTTTTATACCTTAAGAGCTGAACACGTTCTGGAGCCGCTAGGTGGAAAAGGTTAAGTACGTTGATTTAGGTCACCAATAATTAACACTCTCAATCAATATGTATATTCAGAGTACTAAATTTTACTACTTGGCTAATTTTCCAGTTAAATCAAAGTACTCGTACTTTATGATTTTAATGTACAGAAGAACTCTATTAGGTTGTTTTGTCTATGGAAAGAGCCTTTTAATTTATCTTCTCACGTGAACTTATACGTGAAAGTTTTTTCCCAGCATCAGAAAGTGTTTTATATTACAAAAGGTTGTGGTAGATAATCTTTAGAGACGAAAGATTTCAGCATCAGAAAACATATTAAAGGAGGTACATCTGTTAAAGGAAAAGCTGTCAAGCACGACAGAAAATGTATCTGCTATTTCTAGATCCGCTCAACAAGCAAGTATTTACCAGGAAACCTCATACAAGTATAGCGAACTGAGGTCATATATAGATTATGCCATACTTTGATGATTTAAGCTAGGCTTATAAAAACATGAAAAGAATGTCTTTAAAAACTTGTTGAATGTATTATTTCAAGTATCTGACACAAGAAGAGGTAGAAAATTCTCTTTTTTGTCTTTATACGGTGACTTAAAACCTCTCATGAATCGATTTCAAATTTTAAAAAACTTCAATTTCATGTCATCTACGTCAAGTTACATTATGATGCATGTCATTCTATGGGAGTAAGCTGTGTTATTAAAGCCTTAATTTCTGTAGAATATCTTTAGAACAAATTTAACTTCTTAACTAACTATATTGAGTTTGATTATGGCACATATCATCTGCTTATCTATTGAGCTTTAGCGTAGTCTGATATTCCACAATATATATTTTATAAAAATTAGTTTCACATAACAAGATCTAGTTTCATGATAGGGCTAGGCACTAAATGACAGCTGGTTGAGTGTTAGATAACCCCTACAATTGGAAGGACGTTTCGAGAACGAATTGATAAATAGATTTCTCATTTGGTATTACACTTCATTATTAAAAAAAGGAATTTGTTCCATTGTGTATGTGTCTTGTGGGATTAAATTTTGTGAGCCCAATATCCTGTTGATATGACTGTCCTAAAGAGGGCAATAATGGAATAAGCTACAGACTTGACGTTTTGAAAGCCACTTGAGCGTAATTAGTTACGCAACATATATTCTGGTGTATTCATCAATAATTCACAAAGTCACAAATCAAACCTGACTGTTAATAATTAGTTTATAAAACAATCGTTAATGTTTTCAGATTCAATTACAATTCTTTTGAAATGAAATCTAAATTGGTGTTAATTCATTGACATTAATTGGTTCACAGCTTGTGTTCTTTTCATGGACACAAATGCATTTACAGTGAGAGAAGTCAGTTGTGATTAAGTTGCATACCATGAAGATTGGGCGGTATTTATTTACTGTAACGTTGCATAGCTGTGAACCCAAATATAAAATTGGTTAATTGCTGGCCTAATATTTAAAGAAAACATATAATATTGGCTAAATAATAACTATTTAAACTACCGGCTCTGGTTCTTGTACTAATCTGCAACATGATTGAGTATATAAACAAATATTACTTGCAATATGCTCGTAAAAAGTAGTTTTTCTAGCCAAAACCAATGATATATTTGGCAAAGATACACTGTTTAGAAACAATGATGAGATTGGGTAGGACGGCACATCGTTAATTGATTGTCTCAGGGGCTGGGTTTGATAGATATTTCCCCTGACATCGATTGATGAACAGTTTGGCCTGATTCTTCATAAAGATTGACATAGGACATAGAACGTAGATAATCACTATGTAAAATCCAACTAGCCTATCCTCGTGCATTTCAGTCTCTATTAACGTCTTTTACATTAAATACATGTTTAGTGTATCACACATAAAAATATAGAGATGCATTTGTTCCTGGGATATATGTTAAGATAATTCTTTCTTTATACGTAAGTAAAATTATGCTAAATTTAATTAACATTGAGTAATTTACTAGGAGAAACGCTTAGCAGTGATAGAAGTAGGAGGAATATCAACTTCATTGAGCCATACATTGAAAAACACTAGGAGATCAGTAGCTAGTAAACAAGCACTCCTCATGTCTGTTACACATTTTGGAATCCTGCACAGATGCGCGATATAAACGGACGCAATATGGTAGGAACACGAGAAACAGAAAATGACAGGAGATAGAAATAATGATAATGGACCTTATCTGATCCAACCCTTTTACGATTGTAGAGGTAATAACCATGGATTTTTCAATTAAAAAATTTGGTTTCCTTAGGAAATGATTCAATCGTCCCGATACTAGAGTCGCACATGGACTGACAAAAAGTATGCGACAAGAAACGAGTAGGTTCTTTGAAAACTGTGAGAATGTATGGATGGGAATCATACGGATATTTTTACTTCTAAGTAATAGGTTTTAAATCGTACCGTCAATCTCATCCAATTTAATGTATTCTTATGATAAAATGTTTCTAAGGTTATCCTTTTTCACTGGACCATAATAACCGTTGTGGTGAATAGCTTTGTCAAACAATTAAAATTATAGAACACAACATAAATATAAATACTGTAAGTATGTAATTAAATATCCTTTAGTGTATTAAAATGTATACTTTAAAAAAACCTCCGAAATAATATCGCTAAATAATAAGTGCCCCTTTTTTACTCCATCTTTAGTTAGAACAAACGTACATTATAATGTACTGTATTATTTACAAACATACAATATAATACAAAATATATTTTTGAACGCAATGTACTGATTAATGTAAAATTTTATTTCAAGTATACTTACGGTTTAGCCCGTCTAAGAATACTTAAAATTATAATTTGGAAGGTAAGTCAATAAGCGGAATGACCAAATACGATCATTCTTTTTAAGAATTCGTAGTATAACTTACTAAAAGTCCTTAACCCTAAGAGTGAAGAAGTGTTGTTACTCCTACACTATAGCAACGCAATATTTAAGAAATACAGTTAGCTTTAAATTTGTATAAGTATAAATTTTCTGTAGGACCAATGCCTACTCATTAGTACATTTCCAGAAGAACGAAACTTTTGACGCCCCCACCCCCACTCATGTTCCACTATTATCGTAAAAGACTATGTTATACTACTAGGTGCTCAATCAACCTTCATTATAGAATCAATTTTTGACTTGGTTATTAGTTTTACCTAAATTAAAAATTAGATTTGTCTTGATTTTTGTTTGGGAAATATAATAAAACTATGGAAATAATCTTGTTTTTTCAATTTAAATTTTTGTAATTTTAACTTGTTTTTACAAGTGTATTATTTGTCTTGACATGTTGGTAAATATAAAGTCTTAAGATAGTAAACTACTTTTATTTGAAAAAATTTTATAGTTTATAGCATACTGTTATTATTTGATTTGAAAATGTTCAATTAATGTATGCTTAGATTTAAGCTTAAGCTTTAAAGATGTATCCTTGAAGTTTATCAAGACTACATGAATTTGAACAGTTTTTCTCTACTTATTTATCCCCGCATTGGATCTGATTACGCTAGGTCGTATATTATGTTGTAAGACATTGTTTATTATTACTGATTTTAATTAATTTAACTGTTGTAACGTATTACCGATTAAAAATAAAACAACAATTTTACCTTTAGCAGGCTCGGCAGACTCGTTTTGTTCCCTTGGGATATGACGAACAAAATATGCTGGAGTTTCCCGTGATTCAATTGATTAAGCTTGTTTATACTCTGTACAGTAAATTTACGGACAAATGTTTATTTTACTAAATAAACGTGTATTACCAGTTAAACTAAATCCCTATTTGCATATGCTGATAAAAAACTAGGCTATACAATTACTACGTTGTTATATGATGCGATACTTTCATCCATAATTTATAATACTAAAACCAGGAGATACAATCAACGTTTGAAATAATAATTCACTTTTTACAACTGCTGGTAACAAAATCACGGAACACATGGTTTGTATTAAATTCGCTTTTATTATTTCTTACTTTCTTTTCTTGTAAACTAAAGCAATCTTTACATTTTGAAGCTTCTGTTTCTAACGCCTGAGATCGTTTACTATTGACCTGCATAAAATTAAACTAAATTCTTCAGATATCCTCGAATAAACGTATAATAGAATACTCAGTGGATTACTACATATTTTAATCTTTTGTGAATGATAGTGTGTCAGGATTTTTTAGACCTGAAGAATAAGGTAAATATTAAACCTTCAAACACACTGTTATAATTTTAGTAACATATAGCGATAGCAACAGTCCTAAGTTCTATAAAACTTTCAAATTATCTCTGTCTTCACCGTGAAATTATCAGATAGTTTTAGTGTCAGTCTTTTCCCCCAAGCTTCATGATATATACAGGGTGTCAATTAAGTCCGGAACCTCTTTTTTAATTTTTAAACCACAATATAAAAAAATACCAAAGTTCACACATGCTTACTGGTGATATTAACGCATACATCTGCCCAATTACCGACCGGATAATCCCTTTGGGGGACGGTCCACAAGGATTTAGACAAAATTCTTAAATAGCAGCATAGGTCAAGTTTGGTATCAAATTAAAGGACTGACTTAGCAGAGTACAATGCCGCAAACCGAACTTCAAAAGGTGGATTCATTCAGTAGTAATAGCTATATGAATTTTAAAACAATTGAACAATGTAAATTATTAAGTATTACAAGTAAACACCAATTTTTAAGTACCTGTGATCAAAGTAAGTGTTCAAAATGTTCCCCTCCCATCGTCTGGCAATGTCCTAGGCGGTTGTAAAAGCCATCCACTGCCTTTTGAAGGTAGTCACGAGGAATATTTTGACCTTCTTGGACTATGAGATTTCTTAGATGCGCCAAATCCCGAGGCTTAGTACGATAAACTTTATCTTTGAGTTATCCCCAAAGAAAAAAAATCCAGCGGAGATAAATCAGGGGAACGAGCAGGCCACTCTACTACATCATGTCTTCCAATCCATCTGTGAAGGAATATTGTATCCAAGTTAGAGAGAATACAAGGAGAGCAAAGTGTGGTGGCGCGCCATCTTGTTGGAAATACAATCTTTGAAATTGTCGACCAAGAGCAGCTTGTAGTGCAGGAATTATCTCATTTTGGAGCATTGCTAGATACGAGTCACCATTTAAATTACGATTGATAAATAATGGGCCCATAATTTGATTTCCTGTAATACCTTCCCAAACGTTAAATTTCTGTGGATGCTGTGTATGACTCTATCTGCCACTTTCACATTCTAACAGTAGTTGTGTTATTGGTAATAATTATTGATTCCTGGCTTCGATTACTACATTGTCAGATGATGGGAGGGGAACATTTTGAACACTTACTTTGATCACAGGTACTTAAAAATTGGTGTTTACTTGTAATACTTAATAATTTACATTGTTCAATTGTTTTAAAATTCAAATAGCTATAACTACTGAATGAATCCACCTTTTGAAGTCCGGTTTGCGGCATTGTACTCTGCTAAGTAAGACCTCTAATTTGATACCAAACTTGACTTATGCTGCTATTTAAGAATTTTGTCTGACTCCTTGTGGACCGTCCCCCAAAGGGATTATCCGGTCGGTAATTGGGCAGATGTGTGCGTTACTATCACCAGTAAGCACGTGTGAACTTTGGTGTTTCTTTCTATTGTGGTTCAAAAATTAAAAAAGTGGTTCCAGACTTAATTGACACCCTGTATATCGCTATCAGCAGTTTCATCTCCAAGCAGTTGAAATGGCTGTAAGATATATCGTGTAGTTGCCGGCCAAGCCTGTATGATTGAAATACAGGTATGTATAAACATGTAGTGTGGCGTATTGTATGAACGTGTCATGTAACAACTTTCGCCGAGGTCGCTTGAAAAAAATCAAGGCTCTACCATAGCACATTTTACCGTAAACATTTAGTGTTTTAATTTAATAAACTAATAACCTAATTACGTTTAAAAACTTCTTAAAAGTCTAAAGTTGTATGCTTGAATGCAGTTTTCTATCCTATAACAACTAAGGTAGGTTGCGGCTGTAGGCGCGGTGCCAGCCTTACCGTGAATTCTGCCACAGCAAGTTGTAGTACAGAGAGTTTGGCCTACTTATATATATATATATATATATATATATATATATATATATATATACTTTGTAAAGCAAGCAGTTACCACGTGTATTACCAAAAAACATTAAAAACAAAACAGAAACACTCGGACAAAGTTTAATATGGTGGTAAATAAAGTCATACAAAGAGAATAATGTTAAATCATGTTATATGTAACCCCTCTGTTATTGTTGTGCCCTCTTGTTCTTCATAGAGGGCACAATTGTTGCATAGTATCGGTCTTAGGACCGGAGACTTAGGACTCTCATGGCTTAGAAATTGCTGCATAGAGTTAGTTGCCGGTCGAATATATTAAAATTTTAAAACGTGACAGAGTCTTATTGTAATTGTATCTTTGTATATACGTATGTCAGTATGTCCATCTATACCGATAGAAGGAATTTAAGAATTGTGCATACGGATCTCTTAGTTGAAAGAAGGACTATATCGGACTCGATTTCGCTGCCAATGATGTCGTCTGATAAATATCTCTTGATAATTAAATCATAGAGATTTTACAATTGGAATATATAGGTTCCTATTAGCCCAAGGAAGAACTCAAAAGTATGTAACTTGACTAATGTATAATTTATTAACTGCGTATAAGGGTCTTTTACAAGGGGTATATTTAGTACCTATTTTGTTCAAGTTTATGTTTATTCTATCCTATAGTATACATCAATGCATTACTAGTGGTATGTCTGCAAATGAGTTACAGTTGCATTAATTTTACAAATTGAAGTCTTTAAGAAAATAGAGACTCACGCCATGTGAATTGACGTATATCGTGTTAGTATTAAAATAAAAAATATATTAAATCGTACTATATATCGATTGGTCGTTCAGGGAATATTTCAATCGTACCCAGGATAAACAGGTTTATTTAGTTTAAATTATAAATAAAAAAATAAAACATTTATAATAGTCTATTTAGATAACACCGAAGGTTAATCAGTTCTAAAGTCCATTGGAAAGATTAGAAAAGTTGGCCTGCTATTATCTTATACCTATTTATAGTCCTCGGTTAATGATATTATTGCCATTCGGCCAATTATTTTGCAGTGGAGAGAGCTAACATTTAATTTGTCTTATAATAAGAGGCCCCAAGAACAGATAAAATATGTTCAATGGTCATTGGAGAAACGAACGATTTGATTTAACATAAAGGAGACATCGCGTTTAAAAGAGATCGATATTATTCTACTGGTTACTCGATCACATCTTCAACTCAAGTTCTCTATGAATTGGATGACATATGAAATCGTTTAAAATTTTTTCTGAGCTGGTCGTAATGTAGAATGAACTTTTGCGCAATTGATGGCATAAATTATTATGCTTTTTAAAATAGATTCCTTCGCGTAACATCAAAGTTACCCGCTCTGCCGCTGCCACCCGGCAAAGTAACTGTAAACTCTCGCCCAGAAACTTTAGTAAACTTTTGGGAATTCTAGGCAGAGAGCCTGTTTATCTAATAAAACAAGTTAAAGAACCTTTTTGTCCTATAAATGTTTTCAATTGAAATTAATTACCTTCATTTTTTTAATTCTTAATTTTAAATTTCGCTTGAAATTTCAGCAGAGCTTATTCGAGGAAGATTAAATAAATTCAGATTTTTCAAAAAAAATTACACTAAGAAGACTGCACGTTTGACATTTCAACTTTTTAAACTTATTTATATGCTCAGGCTGTTGTGAAAATATAATTTGATTAACGTCTTTTATTATATTCGATGAAAAATACTATTGTAATCCACCTTCGTATCATAAAATACAATAACGAATAATATATTTTCATGTATAGTTTCTAGTGCATAGTTAATGGATATATTGATAACGAATAAGTAAACATGAGCATTTTTATTCCATCGAACTATTATAGATATTTTGTTTTTAATTTACTTTAATACTTCTTATTTGAATTTTTTCCAGTGCCGTTAAATTACACAAAGTACATTGTTCACAATCTTGTTTATTTTGTACAACAATATCAAATGTATTGATACTGTTAGAGATTATTGTTTCAAATTAAACAGCGTGTACAATGAACCTATCAGCAAATACAATCATTTTAAGTATACAAGATAATATTTTTGCTAACACTACAAATTCTGAATTTTATAATAACAGTGTTATTATGAGGTGGGTATAAGAATATCTCACCTTACAAAATTTTTATCTGTCATAACAGTTTATATTTCAACTGTAACAATAAATTTGTTTAAGTATTGCTAATTTTATATATTAAACACAACACTCGAAGAATGCTTGGCTTGTAAATGTTCATCAAAATAAATTTCAGATGGTTATTAGATTTCATTTTTGTGCGAAAAACACCAAAATATATAAAACATGTACATGGACGTACCTCAAGTTCTGTCGGTTCTTAATTCATTTATAAAACGCAAATAAAGGAGCAAGGATAGTTACTTTAAATACCAGATAAGACTTGATTGCTCTGATGATAAAATCTGTATTACATGCAATAAAAACTGTATTAGTAAAAGTTTAAAATTGGACAAATCTTTTCATTTTACACATAATATATATTACTCTTAATTAATGATTATTTACTTTGTTTTGTGTTTATCAAAAACAAATTTATCGCAATAATTGTATACAAATTTAATTGTATATAAAAAGCTCCTACGCATTTTTAAAGACATCGAATACTAGCCCTCTCTTTCTCTAAGTATCCATATAAAAAAAACGTCTCGTTCCTGTGATTCTCTCATGAACTGATAATGTCCAAAGGGACATACAGTATGTTACTATCGAACTAATTACTTGTTTTAAAGTTCACAATAACACATTTATTTATTACATAAAATTAACTCAACATAATTGTTACATCATTCATATATTAGTTATCAGGTTTTACCTTTTATCTACCATTATTTTATGTAGCTTATTTTAATACAAGAAATGTGTGTAGTAATAAACACACCCTATATAAACATACCACCTTTATGTCTGTTCTTGTAATTAAATGATTTACCTTGTCCCACAGTTTATTAATTAATAATTTTGAGTACAAGGTAAATTCGAAAACTCGTTAAAGGTTTAAATATAATGTTTATCTCTTTACTTATATAACTATATACGGGTATTTGAATTACGCCAAGTTGAAATGTTTCTAACATAGAATTGATTAGCTTGAACAATTCCTTAAATGAGATATATTCCAACCTAAAACTTACATTATTTAAACTAAATTATTCCCTATCATGTTCCTACTTATACCGAATCATTAATCTTCGAAGAGGACCCCAAATCTACACCAAATTTTCGTTTGTGACATTTTGGAAATCGTGGCAATATCGTCATTTTTAGGCTGCTAGTCGTGTTACCTGGACACCAAAGTAATTAGCCAGGATGTAAAATACTTTAAATCTTACTCCAAAAATATAATTCTCATCCTTTCTAGTGAATACACAAATCACTTAGAAATTACCCTTTAAAAAAAACAAGTTTATCTAAGTTTGTAACTCGATAATCCTGGGAAAACCTCTATCTTTTGAGACAACTAGCAAGAGAAAGCAGAAGGCTATATCGTCCTCCCTATAATTCCTTAGATATAGAGATACTGAATCGTTATAAATTATTCATGGTAATTACTTATATAAAATTCTTCTTCTTAAGGTACATATCATACATTATAATGTAAAATGTATTGCTTGCAAACGCAGTTGTACATACAAGAGTTTATTTTATTCCTCTATATCATGTATAACAAAAGACTGATAGATGTAAGTTTGTATCAATGTCAACTGCCCTCTTGTATTTACTAAATGCTGATGGGCCTTATTCCACTTTTGGTTCTTTATTTCAGGATGGTTTGGAAGATTTAGAGAGGGGACAGTGAAGAGAGAACACTGCGCCGATCAGACTCCTCAGACATCTCCTCAGACATTCAAGAGCAGTCATCTGTTGCTGCATGACGAGTTAAGAGACTTTCCTTCATCTGCACGGTCGAGTGATTGCATTCGATAAATATGAAAATACTATACTTATTTTCTATTACTTCATTAGTCTATTGCTGTATAACATGGTATGGGAGACTTTAATCAGTGAAGAAAGATTCCTGATGAGGTATGCATTTCGACACATTTAAAATAAAATGCGAGTTTTTGATTTGTGGATAGATTCAGAAAAAATTACTTTAAACAGTTAAGTGTAAAATTTTTTAATAATAATGATTTTTGCGATATACTAGCTTAATAAGTATGGTAGGCTGTGTATTTTTAAACGTTTTAAAATCCTTAAAAGTACAGTACACTGTAAATGATTGCCATTTATTTTAAGCAAGACTATTTTGATAGAAAAAACCAATCCTTCACTTTTTTAAAGGTGTGCTATGTACACTATGTACTATTGTACTATGCGACGTTTATGAAGGTAAAAGGATCTATCAGACATTTTCCATCAATGATAGAAAAAATCAGGAAAATTCTGAACGAAATTAAGAGTAAATTAATAACAACAGCTTCAGACTGCTAAAATTACAATATTTAAACTAGACAAATTAACTAAGGATAGAGGCGTGTTAGGATTGAGGCCGACTCATCGACGTCGGTTTTCTCCTCTCACACAGGCTGCACGATTCTTCTGAGGCATCAAATCCTTCCTCGAAGCCCCATTGGAGTCGAATAGATGTCCATGAGTTGATGGGAAGTTGGTGAGGCAGCGATCTCCTGGGAAAGGTCGGTGGCATCATTTGGAAAGGGGGAATGGTACAATGGAATTCGGGGACTTTGCGAGCGAAAGGAAACCCACCAAAAATAATAGGGGTTTTACCAAATCTAAAGAGTAGCAAGGGAGAAAGATATTCTATACCTTGTTTATAGACACCACTAAATGGTTAGAAAGAGAAAGAGTGAGGCGTCAGTGCATTTTGGAAGTGTAGGACCTACTACTAAACTGCGAGATAAGGACAGAGATACACGTCCTAGGTCATATCAGGAACCTTATTTAATGTCTATGTCCTAAGTGCAACTCAACCTAGTGTCTATTACGAAATAAATGTTTATTACTTCTAGAGTATAAATTTAAATAAAAAGCGCTTTAACCGCGATTAACCAGAAAATGTTCTTTTTATATTAAATTTATGTTTTTAAGTAATTAAAACTAAATTACTATAACCGTACCCCTTCCATCAAGGAAACAACGTAAAAAATCAAACCAGCTTAATAATTATTTTAGACAGAAGAAAAAATAAAAAAAATAATTATATATTTACAAAAAAAAAAACAATTACATTATAATAAGATATAATTTTAAATATTGTAAGCACTCTGTTTTGAGATTGGCAATCTGATCGCTTCCTCTGGTTTTTAACTAAATTTTGATTACAATTTAAGTATCTTTATTTCATTCCAGTCATCAGAATCGATAATCAATATCAATTATTGCATAGAAGATTGTTTCACAAAATTCTCCTATTGATATGCCTTGATATCATTGATCGATTAGTATGCATCGTTTACCAATTGGGACCTAAAAATAAGTTTGAACTGCTAGAAATCACGTAACAGTGAAATTCCTCAGATATAAAATTAAGTCGGACAGGTATTTTTAGGAGTAATCAACTAAAATCAGTTATCACGACTAGTCTGGAAACACGACAAACATATTGTGCATCGCCTCAATGAAGTGAATCTTTTAGACATAGCTTACATGGAGTTGGGTCTTAACATAACTGTTCTGTTTGAAATAATAATTTTGAAATTTGTACAGGAATTTAATGATATATCAGTCACAACACCAGTTATAGCTAATGGATATCAGAAACCAGAGTATTATTAGAAAACGGCATCACATATAAGCCTTAACTAACACGGTCACGTTACATCGAAACAGTGATATGTACTAGGAGTCAAGAAAGTTTCTTAAATTAACTTTGAAGTCACTTTATAATCATGCATAATAACATGATTTTATAAATGATATAAGCTCTCTTTTAAGTAGGAATTGCCTTCATTGAATTAAATAATTGTTTCCAATAAATATAGCATATATTCGTATACTACCTCACACTGTTTTAGATAAAAACGAGTGAATCTTAGTTTTCTGTTATACCGGCGGAAGAGCTTGAGGAGGTGCTACAACGCGCCTAGCGTCAATACCAAAAAAGACAACCATACCAGAAATTCGACAGCTAACGGTAGCATCATCACCATGACCATGAAGAACAACCACCTCATAGTCGAGACCGAGAAGAGGATACTCGTAAGGGTTTTTGTTACTGCATCCTATGTTAAATCTTTGTATTTGTCAGATTTGACTTGTTTTATTTACTGTATGTATCAAAGCATTAGCTTTAGCCTTTCACATTGAATTATAATATATTTAAGTACCGTTTATAGCTGAAATTTTATTTGATAATATTCTCCAATAATTACTTATCATATTTCAGATATGTTACTTCATACGAGAAAAATTATTTTTACTCGAATTCACTTTAGGTAATAATATGTACAATGTTCATTGGAGAGACTTTGATACTATTTATCTAAAAGTTTTGTAATACAAACAAGTGTGGAATATGACTTCAAATTATTTTAATAGTGAAAAGTTTGTTAGTTTGTTGTTTATGTACGTTTACATATCTTTGATATTGACTTATTTTTATTATAGTTAATAATGTTAGTTAGAGATTAGGAAAAGAAGACAAAAATCTAATATTACCAGTTACGAACTTCTTATGAATTTAGGATATCTAGACGTAAATATATTTTAAAGGGCGCTAGACTAAGTTTAGAAACTAAAAACTACACTGTTTAAAATAAATTATAAACAACAAGCTTTAGTTTTTATACAAATGTAAAACACTGGTTAAATTTATCAGATAATAAGTAGCCACATGCTATATTTTATAAAATTCAAAAGTAAATTTTTACCTCTATGTCTAGGCAAAGAATATTTTTTCATCAAACATTATAATATTAGGCCTTAATCTTTAAGGCCTCTGCCTCATTGGTTAAGTAGTAATATCCAATGTATATTACACAATAAAAAATTATTATATAACTATCAACTACCAAGGAAGATTTGTATTATACTTATTCGAAGTATAACTACAGCAAGCTATATTCTACTATTTTCTAGCAAGAAGGGGTGAAATATTTACCAAAAACTGTCTGCAGCAACTGGTGACAACTATTCACTATGGTATCGCGTCATCAGTTCTAATCAGTTATAACGACAGCTCGGCTTGAGATGAGGAGAGGGGACGTTGATAGATCCCTACCAAGCATCTTTACGTCGACTTTCGTAAGTTAAGAGGCAACTCGATCTCTTTTGACGAACGTCCTTCTCATTATATGAAGTAGCGAGTCATGTAGAAAATTACCAGATTAGGGAATTAGTTCGCTACACCAAAACCTTTTTAAAATCATACATGTCAGAAAGGCTACATGATTAAAGGAAGAGTACGACAAAAAATGTCGGCAGGAATTTTTAGACAGGATTCATATGAAAACGGCAAAGTTATGTAAGCTAGTAAAGTTATCAAGTGTCTCTATAAGTAGCGAGAAGGGGGGAAAATTGTGTTAAGCAGTAATGTTGATCTATAAATAACTAGATCCTTCAGTCAATAAAAATAAAAGGGTGTTAAAGATCCGACGAGCCTACAAAGTATATCGTATACCTGATTGAACAGTTCGTAGGAGGTTCCCTCGACACATTCGAGAAAATGATCTCTTAGATATGATGTAATAAATAACTGTTTACTTAAATTTTAGGCAAGAAAACACGCCCTTGGTTTAAGAAGAATGCTTTTACGTCATAAATTATTTTAAATCCACGTTTCATTAATATGCGATGCAGATATATTATTATTACTTTTCATAGATAAAATAATAGAAGGCCATTGCTGACCATCCAAAATATATATTTTCACAAATAATAAAGGATTTTATTGAGTAATTCATTGAAATATGAGTAAAAAACCTTTTTGTGTATTGTGTAGTCAATATTGACAGCAAAATAAATATTTTCAACTTTACAATAGATTTTATCACAAGTGAATTAAAGTTCATTTAACTTTTTTTTTCTCAAGTCCACCTTAAGCACTATAGAAGACTTTGGGGAACACGCTGGGGCTAAATATCGGTTGGACTCGGATACACAGTAAGTATCCTCTCGTACATTTCACGACTTGTATCCCACACCAAGCCCTCAAACTTGAAAACGTCTAGAACACCGCGCGCTCTCACAACCGATGCCGTCACCACATTGCTTTACTAAAATATGTCAGTCGGAATAGTTTAAACAATGGATTATTTGACATACTATCTATATATATACCTGATAACATACCTGAATTCACATTTTTAATCACTGAAGGACTGCCTCACTGGCTTCATTCCAAAATTCGCTACTACGCATTTTTGGAAGAGAAATAAAGCTGATTAGTTTATTTCAGAATAATTATTTTATGTATATCAGAAAGTATAACATATTGCCACCCTTGGAGAGATTACGTCTCCTTGGTTTCCATCTACTAGTTGAACATACTGGGAACATAATAAACGGTGGGTCATTCTACACCGAAGTAAAGGGGTGTACACTTTTATCAATCCGCAAGTTTCCAACTATATTTCGATATGAAATAATACCCTTTAACTTGACTCCACTGCATTTTGTGGATGATGCATGCTGGTAACCTCAAAACCTTTATCACTAATTTTGACCACAAAAATAGCTGCTCTCATGAATTTTGACCGCAAAAATGAATGCTCCTACGAATGTATACCAGTAATGTTGAAGACGAAATCCTTGACCAGGAACCAACCTAAAATATCCCAAACTAATATGCTGCTAAGATTATTCAAGCTATCCGCTTGATAACTATAATTATGTGCAATAATAATACTTGAGTACACAGCTCGCGGGACATTGGCTTCGTGGCTGAGATAGGTCAACTTTTCTTACGTATACATTCATGCTTACACCGAATGTTTAACTATGTAAAAATGATTGTTAAGCGTGATGCTTGTTTTTATTTTTATATTCTACAGTATATTGTAACAGATATAACTAACATCTAGAGAAATTTATGGATGTCCAGAAACGGCTTATTACTAACATCAATGTCAAGATATTTGGGTTCAAGGGTAGATTGCTAGGTCTAGTCTAGTGCGGATGATGACTTGAAATTGGTAGGGCTCCCTAAGTGTTGATACCCAGTTGTTACCCTAAACATGGGACCTGATGTGACAGGAGAGGCTGGTATAGAGCTGGCCTTCCCTTCTTCCGAGAACACATGACTGATATTGAAGCCTTCCTCATGAATCTTAACGAGAAGCGGCCATTACACCAACCTTACCCATCCAGAATCCTGTCTCTTCGCGCAAAGCTCCTTTAAGACTAAATGCAATTTCTCGCTGCTTGTAGTAAGAGAACAACAACAAAGGTGGTAGTGTACGTTTGTGCACAGTTAAAGAGATATACAAAGGTAACATTCCTATGAAACCGCTGCGACTGGTTGTGTCGGCAGTTGTGTGTGAGTGGACGAATGTAAATTAAGTACTTTTTCATTCTTAGACTACACACTTTTTTAGTCCGCCTCTTTTAGGGAACTTTTTGTGAAACTAAGATGCATTTTATCTCTACAATCCCTACCAATATGTAGCACATTTTTTCTCTGAGTCAAGACAAATTAACTTCCTATCAACTCTGCTCAAGATCTGCATTGCCAACGTTATAACTTTTGCTTAGAAATCCAAAACTCATAACGATACAGTCCAATAAAATTTGTTATGGTATTTGGTTTATGAAAATAGGTGTAAATAATAAAAACTATGTTTTCCCATAATTTATAATTGCTAATCTCCTGTCAAATTCAGCGTATTATTTTATTCATGGCATTGCGTAAAATCAATTAAAATGTACATTTTATTATTAGAGCATTCTATTTAAATAAAACAAAATGGTAATTGTTTTAATGGTATAAATTTACTTTCCCTCATTTTCCATTTGAATCTTCCAGACATAAACTAGCAAATTATATACTGTTATAAACTTTGCAAATAGCCTAATTATATCGTTAATTCGGATATCTTACTCAAAATATATTGCAACAAAACAGAAACATGATTTTTAAGCTATAGTTAAGATTATATATGAATAAATTAAATGGCTGGAATGAAAATCAGAGGTGTGTTAAATGTAAAATAAGTTCTAACAATTTTACATTGCTATAATGGGCGGAGTGAAATGAGGAGCGTGGAACTGTGATAATAGAGTGACGCCTTATCTTTATTTTCTTCACAGCTCTTCAAGAAGTACATAAAAGAAGGATTTGTGGCATTACAGTTCTTTATAGTAACTACAATCTTCTTGTTTTCAAATATTTTCACGAATACCTAATAGGACAATGTGAGTTAAAAATATGTACTTGAGTATTACTAGTATATAAAAAATAATATTAGCATCTTAAATTATTATATTATTTATACAATTTTCAAGGCGATTCTTGAGAATATAGAGAGTTTCAAATACTCCAAGAGAATAAACACTCAAATGGTTATTGACACTTAATACTATGTGCTGTACTCAAAGTTTGTGGCTATACATCTCTCTTTAAAATATAATAAAGTTCAAAATTTCAAAGTAATGGAAAGCTAAGTTCGTGGCGCACATGTTAGCCAACAAGCTTCTGAAACTTTCACAGGATCCATGCATGAAATTTACTTTACACAGTATATATTGATATTTTATCGAGTATATGACCCCGTTGCTTAAACTGATTTAAGTGTATTCTTCTGCAATATTTGTGTTTACAAACTATTATTTTTTTATTGATAAAAAAAAGAAAAAAAAAACAGTGTTTTATGTCCACTTCTTAGTAATATACTGTGTTGATAGTGGCTTCAACCGGATAATTTTTCCATATTTTTCGGGAACAATGTCAATTTTTTACTGTAAAATTGTATAAGTATTTAACCCTTTTATTAAACGCAAGTATGAATAAAGGAATGATACTTAAATTATGTGTGCCTTGTTAGATCTATTATCCTAGACGATAAAATTACAAGTTTCCATTTTAAAGGACTGAATGAAAACTGAACAATTGCAAAAATGAAATGTTATTGTTATACTAAGCTAAGTTTAGCGAATCACTGATTAAGGAGGGGTGAAGACAAAACTAATTTGACTCTGTCAGTTAATATGTCCACAAAATGTAAAAAAAATTGTCCAATTGTAATCTTAATATTATCCATGAAACTTCCCTTTTGAGGAAGAAACATCGAGTTCAATGATGTTACATGTCTCACCATTGGATTTAGCTGAGCACTAACGAACGAAGAACAGTTTGCGTAAAAGTGGCGAGCGAGGAACTTTGGACGACTATTAGAACTTCGAGAGAAATCGAATACACAACCTATATAATTGTTGATCACATTGCACTGGTAGATAATGGTTATAATACAGGGACCGTAAAACTAATATTGCCAATACTTTATTACCTTAAACTAGGCATAATTTAAAACGGAAAACAATTCATTTCAGTCATACAAATAGGTTCCACGACTGGAAAAGCTACAATCACTAACCGACTAGAGGCATTGTTAAGTAAGCTTGGAGCTCCCAGATATAGTGCTACTCTATAGTTCATGGCATAGAACTTACCAGGGTCTGACCAGCGATCGATCTTGCCAACAAGTTTGATGGTAGCAAAGTCAACATTTCTACCACCTCATCTGGCCAATTATTATCTCTTGTTCATTCAACGGTTAATAATGTTGGCGGTCCACAACTACCTATTTTTTATGTTTCTACACAGCAATGGCCAAGTTCAAATATTAAGCTTTACAGTTATTAAAGTGCTTGCTATTATTTATTGTAACCAATGAAGTAAACCGTAAATATGTTACATTTTAAATCTGTTGCTCATAAGATGGATGTGCAACATATGACATACGTTTAAAGTATAATGCACCTGAAACAAAGTTTTACATTAGTATTTACATTTTATTAGTAAGATTTTATACATACATTCCATTTAAAGTTTAAATTAGATGATAGAAAGTGTTATAATGTTGCATGATAATTTGGGAGTTTACCATGCATTGCTCATGCAAACAAAACACAGTATAAGTACGTTTATAATTTTTCAATCTGGTATAGTTTTGAGGCAAAGTTTGCAAATTAACTACAGACTATATGAAAGTGAATAAATTTTAATCATCTTTTGTGATATGCAAAAGCCAAAATTTACAACAAACATGTTATACTAATGATTATTGGATTAGTATCTCACAATACGTCTAGGTCTGTACCAGTTTCCATGGTTAGCTGTTGAAATCAGAGGTGAAAAGACACTTATTTTTAGATTAGTTAGTTAGTTAATTGTTAGCTACTTAAATTCTGTCTGTCTGCCTGTTCATACAATACTCGATAGTTAAATAACCGATTGATATCAAGTTCGATTATGTAGCAAGTTACTCCATGACAAGTTACTCGGATGTGCCCAAGTAATAAAAATCCCGGTCCGTCGTAAAAGTATTTGTTAGTAAGGGTCACAGTATTATTACGTATTATTACAAGTTAAAGCATTATTACAAGTGAACCTGATAAGTGAAAACAAAGTGAGCCCGATAAGTGAAAGTATTTATGACTCGATAGTAAAGAAAGTACTGGGCAATATGATTGAACTCACTGATATTAAACGCTTATCGGAAATAATAAGGAAATATCGATCCTGGTTAAATGTGTTTTTTGTTTTAAAATAAAGATAGATTTTTCCCATCTTACAGAGTCTGAGAATTTAATTCAATTTTTTGGAAGTATTGTGAATTAAATTTTGGTCGTAAAGTTAATATCAAGTTTTGTGTTATATTGATTTTTGAGTATTTTGAGAAGAGAACTTTTTATTTTATTTTGTTAATTTAAACCATTTTTGGAGAAGTATACATTTTTAGTTTCATTTTAATTTTAACTCATTTTTTGATCAGATTCTTAATTAGATTTGTTCGATTGTGTGAAGTTTTGAAGAAAATCGAATCTAAAGTTTGTTAAATTTGTCAAATTTTGAGTGAACTTTAATCTCGGAATAAATCAAATATTTCCGAAAAGTTGTTTTGATTTACGAAGTATTAGCTCCATATAAATTTAAAATATGTACTATAATAACGGTACAAATGTGTGAAAATTACAACGCATTTGTATGATTTATTTTACTTTATCCTCGTTTTTATTTAGTTACGTTATTTATCTATTTAACATACATATATTTCTGATCTAGAACAAACAAGATAATATGAAATATAGTACTTTATTAAGAGGTAAGTTTTCGACTAAAAACTTTCGACTACTTAACCTCATATAGTAATGAGGACCTAGTAATGTTTTATTAACTTAAAAATTGAAAGATTTCATGATATACCAATTCTGTAATATGGGAGAACAAAGCACAAGAAATTTAAATAAATAGCTTAAAAGTACTATGGTTGATAACTTTATTTCATCGAAAGGCAGCACATATGTGTAGAATGTGTAATATTTATACATTGCAAGGACCTAGTACAGTCTCCGTAGTTAAATAATATCCTCTTCGTGGCCATAACTTTAATTGCTGAATTTAACAAGATAATTGAGCCTCTTTATAATACACTACAACATAAAACATGTTTACAAAAAATTATTTAAATATGGTCAATGTGTACAAATTATTTGATTTTGTAAATGTTAATTGTCCTAATGATAAATTTTTATTAGTGTTATTATAGGGTAGTAATTGAAATATATGTATGGGTTTCAATAATATAAGGTTATTTATATTAAAATATACATGCCCTATCACTTTATCAAAATATAACTCTAATAAACTAAAATAATTCTAGAAATCGCCAAAAACAAAGTCTTTTATATTAGAATAAATATATGAAGTTAATAAATTTATATTTAATGTAACCATAGTACTTACTCCATTTGACTGATATCAAACTATAGTGCTAAAAGTTTAATTTCAAATAATTTTACACCAAATTAAAACAAATCTACATCTATGTTTATTTTTGTCGTATAACCGTTTAATGGTATGTTATAGCACATTGTACAATTATTTATGATTTCTAAAAATTAACTTGAGGTCCTATTTTTATTTTTAAGCTAAAATTTTTTTGGACCCTAATAAACATAAACACTTACAAAATTGTTTTAATAATTTCGTTTGCAGTCTATTATATTGCCTACAAGTCATGGATGTTATACTAAAAATATAATATCTTAGACGTGTTAAAACAAGGTATCTAATAAGTTTATTTCTTTTTTGAAATATTTATTAATGTGTCATTTTTATTAAACTCATATAGAGAAATAATTATACAATTATCAGTATAGTGTGATAGAACTTTATTAAGGAGACGCAGAATCTCTATTTATTATGATTTATCCTGCCTGCTCATATGGGACATTGAACTTTGTGAGGATCGTATAAAACAAATCAAGGACGGGAATTGGTATAGTAAAAAGTGCTGCGATTACAGACAGAGTTTGAATTTGCGCTATCTCTAAATCATTCTCGAAGTTCAACGCCTTAGACCATTCACCTACTGTATCTCCCAAACAGACCTTTTTATAGACGAGGCATTTTTGTATACGTAGTAAATTTTTAAAACGTTTGGAACAATCTAAGTAACTTCCTTTGTATATTTAAAAGCAATTAAAATTATCAAAATCTTAACATAACTAATCTTCAAATGTAGTTTTATACCAAATGCATGTAGGATGCGGCAAAATCAGTTAACCGAACTGTTGCATAGCTATACCTGGTATTATTTATTTTGTGAGGATTTAACAAACGTTTGAGTAATAAGTTTGTGTACTTAAGGGCCTCCGCTCTGATGTATCTTCAAACCTCTTGTTTAATTTTTAAGCAGCTTTGCAGACCGTAGTTGAAGGTCTTCAAGAAAATGTTGTTGAAATGTTAAAAGAAAAACAAAGTCCTTTTCAAATTTTAAATGGAAAACTACAATCTATTTGTTTGCAGAAACTTGACTATATTTTATATTTGAGTTTTACAGACTTTTTAGATGAATTAAGTGTTACAACTAGGTAGTAAATTCTTCAACTTAGGAGATTGTTCTGAAAATGTAAAACGTAGAAATGCCACTTCGAAATAAGGAATTGTCTTTACCTACGTACTTGTTATGTATCAATATTTGACTAACTAAATTTAAACGTCATAGTAATTAGTATTTAGATTTATTAAAGTGCAAAAATCATTGACATATGTTATTTTGTAGGTTGTTTGTATTTAATTGCTGACCATATATTTTATTTATAAGTTCATTGACAATTGAGAGGTAAGACATGTTTATAATGATATTCATGAAATAAAGATGTGTAAACAAAGATGCAATAAAACGGCTTTAACAATGTGTTCATTTTACAGCCTGTTGTGCCCATGGCTTAACGGGACTGGTAAAAACTTCTGCAGGGTGGGCTAAGTAAAGTGGATCATTTAGTGGCGGATTGTGGTTGCTGACAAGTCTAGTTCTACTCCGATCCTCTGTTGTGGCAAGCCTGTAAACCAGCTGTGTATACATTCCACTGATGATATTCTCTTAGTACATTTAGTGGCGGATTGTGGTTGCTGACAAGTCTAGTTCTACTCCGATCCTCTGTTGTGGCAAGCTTGTAAACCAGCTGTGTATACATTCCACTGATGATATTCTCTTAGTACATTTAGTGGAGGGTTGTGGTTGCTGTCAAGTCTAGTTCTACTCCGATCCTCTGTTGTGGCAAGGTTGTAAACCCGCTGTGTATACATTCCACTGATGACTCTCTTAGTACATTTAGTGGAGGGTTGCTGACAAGATTAGTTCACTCCGACCCTCTGTTGTGACAAGATTATAAGTCCGACATGTGTATATTTCGCTTATGACGTTCTCTTGGTACGTTTAGTGGTGGGTTATTGTTGTGGGCTGGACTAGCTCTTCTCCGGTCCTCTGTTAAGGCCGCTGTGTGTAAATTTCTGTTAGTGAAATTCTCATAGTTAATTAAGTTGCACGTTTTAATTGGTGAGTAGTATTTGCCAAGGATCCGAGCCACTCGTTTATACTCCTCCTGGTGGCTTCATCGTAGCTCGCTCAGTGGTTGGTTACGATTGTTGAGAGGACTAGCTCTAATCCAGTTGTCTTTGAAGGAATTTTCTGGTACTATTGCATTTACTCGTATATACCTGCTGGTGGCATCATCATAGCTCGCTCAGTGGCTGGTTACGATTGTTGAGAGGACTAGCTCTAATCCAATTGTCTTTGAAGGAATTTTCTGGTACTATTGCATTTATATACCTGCTGGTGGCATCATCATAGCTCGCTCAGTGGCTGGTTACGATTGTTGAGAGGACTAGCTCTAATCCAGTTGTCTTTGTAGGAAGGTTCTGGTACCATTGTATTTATATACCTGCTGGTGAATCATCATAGCTCGCTCAGTGGCTGGTTACGATTGTTGAGAGGACTAGCTCTAATCCAGTCGTCTTTGTAGGAAGGTTCTAGTACCATTGTATTTATATACCTGCTGGTGGCATCATCATAGCTCGCTCAGTGGCTGGTTACGATTGTTGAGAGGACTAGCTATAATCCAGTCGTCTTTGTAGGAAGGTTCTAGTACCATTGTATTTATATACCTGCTGGTGGCATCATCATAGCTCACTCAGTGGCTGGTAACGATTGTTGAGAGGGCTAGATCTACTCCAGTCGTCTTTGTAGGAAGGTTCTAGTACCATTGCATTTATATACCTGCTGGTGGCATCATAATAGCTCGCTCAGTGGCTGGTTACGATTGTTGAGAGGACTAGCTCTAATCCAGTTGTCCTTGAAGGAATTTTCTGGTACTATTGCATTTATATACCTGCTGTTGGCATCATCATAGCTCACTCTGTGGCTGGTTACGATTGTTGACAGGGCTAGCTCTAATCCAGTCGTCTTTGTAGGAAGGTTCTAGTACCATTGTATTTATATACCTGCTGGTGGCATCATCCTAGCTAACTCAGTGGCTGGTTACGATTGTTGAGAGGACTTAGCTATAATCCAGTCGTCTTTGTAGGAAGGTTCTAGTACCATTGTATTTATATACCTGCTGGTGGCATCATCATAGCTCACTCAGTGGCTGGTTACGATTGTTGACAGGGCTAGCTCTAATCCAGTCGTCTTTGTAGGAAGGTTCTGCTACCATTGTATTTATATACCTACTGGTGGCATCATCATAGCTCACTCTGTGGCTGGTTACGATTGTTGAGAGGACTTAGCTATAATCCAGTCGTCTTTGTAGGAAGGTTCTGCCACCATTGTATTTATATACCTACTGGTGGCATCATCATAGCTCACTCAGTGGCTGGTTACGATTGTTGACAGGGCTAGCTCTAATCCAGTCGTCTTTGTAGGAAGGTTCTAGTACCATTGTATTTATATACCTGCTGGTGGCATCATCATAGGTCACTCTGTGGCTGGTTACGATTATTGACAGGGCTAGCTCTAATCCAGTCGTCTTTGTAGCAAGGTTCTGCTACCAATGTATTTATATACCTACTGGTGGCATCATTATAGCTCGCTCAGTGGCGGGTTGCGGTTGTTGAGAAGACTAGATCTACTCCATTATTTTTTGTGATGTTCTCCACCTCTGTAATTACATTCATGATGGAGATATTGTCATTGTATATTTAGCGGTGGAATTTGGTAGTGACAAGGCTTCATTTAGTCTGTTCCTATGTTTTATGAAGTTGTTGTTGGAACATTATTTATCATAACGTTATAAAAAGGACATAATAAAGGGTAAACCTGTGGAGAAGGACCTTTAATGAAATTGCATATTGTTTTTAAGTCGCTGTAAGCACTCTGCGTGCTTGTGAAACCAAACTTCGAAGCATTGTTTTCATTTTATAAAACTGCTTCGCTTAATATTCTCATTGGGTTCAGAAGATCTCATTTAGTTTCTAATTTAAAACAAACTACATATATGTAACAATTATTTTAGGTACTATTTATTATTTTTGCTCTGCTACTTCCAGGCTTTTAGGTATTATTTTTTTTTTATAAACACAGTTTAAAGAAAGTGGTAATTTACATATCGATATTCGAAACAATAAAAACTTTATATTGAATGTCATTTGGGCTGATTCTTGTGAAACATAAAGCAGTGTATTGTAATAGATATTTTTCAATATAATATTCACATTTGTAACTTAAGTACAGTAACAACAGTTAGCATTGTACATACATTCCAACTATAAATTTGTACACATGCCGTTACATTTCATGATTTAATGTATACTGTAAATGCAGCTGAAACAGCAGTTGTGAGTACAAGTCTTGAACTGGAAAAGTGTATCTAGAGTAGTATTATTGCAAATATTTTATTAAGATGTACTTTATTTTTATATATTTTCCCCACATTGATCAATCATAGGCAATTATTTTCGTTCATATGACTACCATGGTAGATAACCAGTTTCCAAACTCTTAAAGAAATAGTTTTAATTCATAAAAAAACATGCTGTGTGCTTATAGAATACAAATAAACTCTTGAATCTATATCTATATAAATGTAATTCTAAAATATTTATAAAACAATAGAGATTAACTAATAGCGGAATTTAAATTAGGTACATAATTCAATGTTCAAAACAGCGATTTTTTTCATTCTTCACATTTACGGTGGTTATGCGTTTATCATTTATAACACAAAAGTCTACAGTACTATACTATAAGACGGTGCCAATAAATAAACAGGTGATATACCCAAAACATCGTGCATGTTGACAAGCCTCGAAGTGGATAATGCAATTGAAAATATTATTACTCTAGTCGAGCAAATTAATTGCTTGTTGTGGATACATGACAACGTTGTTACGAATCATTACACTTGAAATACATGTGTAACCGTTAATGATGGTTTATTAATTTCCACTTCGTAAACATACATTATCTACGGAGTGGTATTGACGTTTTGTTACTTTATTGAAGCTTCTGCGCTTAGGGATAAATGATGGATTCTTAATTCTCGTAACATTAATTAATATAAAGTTTATTGGTTCATCGGGAATCATTTAATTTTTTAAATTTTTAACTTATGATTAATTGTAATGATTTACTTACCTCAGCGTTTTAAGATCTGTACATTAGGAATGAATGATTTTATTTAATTCATTTGAGAATATGGATTCAATTTCTTTAAAATTTTTAGGTAGTGGGTATTAATACAAATTCATTTAATACAATTACTTAAGCTTAGGGATTTCAACAATAGTTACCTCCTTCGTCCTATAAAGCTTATAAAAAACATATTTAGGTCCTTCAAACATTCAATCATTTATTTATAACTAATCTTCTAATTTATTTAACTTTTTCAGTTAATTCGTAATGATGTGGCATCAGTAATGATTTAATATTGGAATATTTTAACTAATAATCATTGAAACTTTAACTAGTGATTTATGTTTTAAAAACTTAGAGGCTTATGATAAAGAGTAATAGTTATTTTCTAAAATCTTATGAGCCTATGAGGGATATCACTACTAATGTAAGTATTCAGAACTGATATTTTTAAATCTTTTACACTAGTATATAAATTATTATCTCTCAACATTCTTTATGCTACATTGGAATAATTTTAAAAGGAACATACTAAACTAATAAAATACGTAAAATAAAATGCTCTATACGATCACCCCAGGAATAAAGCACAACACTTTTATCTCGTGTTAATTATATTCATGATACGTTTTCGTATTAATAGAAGCAGGTATATATAAAAATTCGCAGTCCGCAAGTCCGCAGAATGAGAAAAGCTCCTTTTTATCTTTGGAATACATTGATTTCAACTGATCCTACACTTTGCAGTTCAAAAAATTTTGTTTCTGTATTAAAAACTGCTATTTCGAAATATATTTTTATACAAATGAGATAAATTTGTTTCTCAAATTTGTTTATTAAATTCGAATGAGAGATCACGGACTATAATAGGTCTATTGCGATATTTATAGTCATCAATTCTTGGCTTGTCAAATGGTGCAAATGTGCAATTAAACATAGGATATTGCATTATGAGGGTTAAATCGATTTTTAGGATTTTATAAGATAGTTTTATATTTATAGTAGAAATTTTCAGGCTTTTAATAATATTTTTGGAAATTCAAGAAAGCAATCTGGAGCTAGACTCCTAAAATGCTTCTGTGTTTTATGAATACACCAATGATTGTCACAAGAAATGTCCACCTTTGTCCTTAAAAGGTAGTTACTCTCCTAAAGTACCAAGCTGAAAGGCAATGTTATCCTTTCTGAAAGCACCTTTACATTATAGATGTCTATAAATGCTACCAAAGCCACCACACAGTTTTACATTTTATCCGGCCTTACCTATATCCAGCTAACAAATAACTCCTAAATACAATTAGTTTAAAATTGCAAAGTAAAATGTACATAAATATAATATATTAATATACACACATTCGTGCAGTTTTTTATCAATATACTTTATTCTTGTTTCCATCTGCGACGAGATTACATTTTGATGGGATAAATATCTCATAATTTATATTCCGAGGGTCGACAACAAATTTGTATTGCAGAATCACACAAAATGGTATTCTTAAATTTAATAGAGGAATTCCTTTAAGGAACAAATTGATCACCATCACGCTAGTTTTAGTGAAGATCGAAATGGGGCAGCACACAGTACTATCAAAAACGTGAAATGTACGTCTTTTCATAGATACTTTATTTTTTTGGCCATAGTTCCATGCTCATTTTGTAACCGTCATATACATGAAGACATGTCAAGCTATCGTCGGCTGACCACATACAAACTCTCTAGAGAGGTAGGAGCTTCGATCTCTTAAGTTGTCCGACAAGTTATAACTATTCTTAATGTGTCAGACGTGCTTATTAAATTAACCATTTCATAAACTTTCATTTTGACCTCCATCAAAACCAATGTTGCGGATAGTTAATTACTTTGTTCTTAAACATTCCTTAATCGGTTGAATGGAAACTCAAAACGGAGCTATTAATAGATTTATTTCTCGAAAAATAGCTCCATTAGTTTTAAGATAGATTAGACTATGTGTTTATATAGTGCAAATAGGCTATAGGCTCCTACAATTTTATTGAAATACACGGGTATAATGAACAAGTTTTGTGTGTGCTTGCAAATATGACATATAAGATTTCGTGTGTTTGTATGGTTATTAACTAGATTAATCTTACAATTCAAGAGTTATTAAAACTATTAGAAAACAACTAATTTAATAACAATGATATTCTTTGTTTAAAATATTGTATTGATTCTAAGAGATTTCACATTCGCCATCCTCATGTATGGCAAAAGAAGAAAACTAAGTTTGGGGATTGGAATCTATCCTCGTCAGACAACAAAGGTGCTTAAGAACACGTACACACTTTAAAATGTAGTAATTCGACATGATGAACTTTGTGACGAAACAATTTTTTGTTTGAATTTATAAATTCGGTGGTAATATCGCCACATATGTACTAAATTTCTTAAACTATTATGTATGTTCAATCTTTGTATTGAGGTTTTTTACACTCAGTGAAAAGGATGGAATTCAATCGCCAAAACATATTGCTCTATTTTTGGAACATATAACTATGTTTAATGACTGGTATTTTATTTTTTCATAATTGATATACTAACATTATTTATCAATTATTTTCCGTAATGTAATAGTTTGGTTTTGTTACTGTATTTTCTTCCCAATATTTTAATAATAATAGTTAGTCATATCTAAAATACCACCTTTTCTAAATTCCTTCATCGACGGCCGTGCGATTGAAATAATTCCATTTTGTGGTTCAGCCGTCTGTGGTTTATAACTGGACTGTGACTTCAATAAAACGAATAATGTCCTTTTGAATTAATCATTATCTACTTCACATGTAGTCTCTTCTACTTACAGTACGTAAAACTCTGTCCCGTGTGTGAGTACAAAGTGAAATAAGTTCCTTGAAGCACAACTGCATTTATTTAGAAGTTTATTACATTATAACCTAATCATCTTATTTTCTTTATAACTGCATAAATTGTACTGTAACTTAAAGGTGTAAGCTTTTTATTAATATTCATGGAGTCTGTCTATAAAACAATTTAAACCAAGCAATTAAAATCGAAAAAAATTTAATACCGTTATGATGCCGCATATTTAAATAGTGTAACTTGAATGCATCTCTACGAATGTTAATCAAATAATTTTCTGCTACCTTTCTTGATATTTTGTCTTGTTATGTAATTATTAGTGAACTGTGTATTTATACCTAAAATAGAGTTCAATGAAAGTACATGTTCCTATTTGGAATTTAGCTGAGCGTTAGCAAAGCTTATAACTCAGGATGATATGGCATGAACGTATTAAGCATTAAAAATTTGTTTATTTTCCTTAACTGTCACTATGGTTTCTGGCAAAACTCCTCTTTTCTCTGTTCGCCTGTCTATTTTCTTCCGTGCATATAAAATGTTGCAAAAGTCCATTTTTAGTGAAAGCAACATTTGTAATGATGGACATATGACTAAGTATTAACATAGCCTAACTATACGTAGGCTATAGCGAGGACAATGTCATTTAGATCATGTAAATTTGACAGGAAAATTCATTGCTACATAAACAGAATTCATTTTAAAAATGTGCATGTCTAAACTTAGAATTTGACTGAGCTTTTTGAAGTCTATCACTCAGTAGGAAGTATTTTGTTCTGTCTGCCTGGGGCTGTTAAACAAAGTGTGGCCGTTGTGTACGCGAAGATATTACCTGACACGTTTTGTGGCGTACATATTTTGTCAGTAGTTACTATAAACGGTGGTAAAAAAGGGCTCTGAAGGCTTGGGCTTTTGGTAGCTTTGCATAATGTCTGCCAAGTTCTTGTTGAGATATTGCCACAATAGATACTTGTGGTGCACAACTCGTATATGTGATCGATACCTTTTACAAGAGTGACATAGTCCATGCCTCCTTATACCTAGTTCATGTGGATAATGCAATTAAACTATAGATGTATATATTTTTGGATACTAGCTCGTTAAAGTGAAATAAGTTCCTTGAAGCACAACTGCATTTATTTAGAAGTTTATTACATTATAACCTAATCATCTTATTTTCTTTATAACTGCATAAATTGTATTGTAACTTAAAGGTGTAAGCTTTTTATTAATATTCATGGAGTCTGTCTATAAAACAATTTAAACCAAGCAATTAACATAGAACAAAAATGTAATACCGTTATGATACCGCAAATTTAAATAGTGAACCGTTTGAACGCATCTTTACGAATGTTAATCAAATAATTTTTATGTTACCTTTCTTAATATATTGTCCTGTTATGTAATTATTAGCAAACTGTGTATGTATACGTAAAATAGAGTTCAATGAAAGTGCGTGTTCCTATTTTGAATTTAGGTTGATATGGAATCAACGTATTAAACATAGAAAATGTGTTTATTTTGCTTAACTGTCACTATGGTTTCTGGCGAAACTACTTTTCTCTCTGTTCGCCTATCTATTTCCCTGCGTGCATATAACATTTTGCATTAAAGTCCAATTTAGTAAAAGCAACATTTTTAATGATGGACATATCACTAAGTGTTAATATAGCCCAAGAAATGAATGTAAATAAATAAATATACGTAGGCTATAACAAGAAAAATATCATCTCTGTATATTACATTTGACAAAAAACTTCATTGCTACATAAAAAGAATTCATTTTATAAATGAGCATGTCTAAACTTAGAATTTGACTGAGCTTTTTGAAGTCTATCACTCAGTAGGAAGTATTTTGTTCTGTCTGCCTGGGGCTGTTAAAAAAAGTGTTGTCGTTGTGTAAGCGAAGATATTACCTGAAACGCTTTGTGGCGTACATATTTTGTCAGTATTTACTATAAACTGTGGTAAAAGAAAAGGCCTCTGATGGCTTAGGTTTTTGGTAGCTCTGCATAATGTCCGCCAAGTTCTTGCTGACATATTGCCATAATAGATACATGGAGTGGTGCAAAACTCGTATATGCGATAGATCCTTTTACAAGAGTACATTGTCAATGCCTCCGTAAATCAAGTTCATCTGAACAATCAGCATCATTTTATTACATAGTTCAATTGTAAGAGAATACTAACACATGAATTATATTTATTTACCTAAAAGTTTTACTGACTCTGTAACAACTGAAACTAAAAGTGAGTATCGATGTCAGCTGTACACTAATCCTTTGGGGAAGGTTTAGTTTTGAGAAATTATGACATTCAATGGCTTGTTCTGATCTGTATCGGCAGGTCTTCAGATCTAACAGATTTTGATTTCACTGGTAACTTAAAAAATTATGTGGTTCTAGTTCATATACTATAGGGAAGAATGAAATGAATAATTTCTATGTTTTCCGAGTGAGGACGAGAATGAGTTTTCCTTCCTTATGCATGATGTGATGAAATGTGATGATCCAAATGTGAAATTGTGGAGTGAATGTTGAAATGAATGATCGCATACTTCACATGAGGCCTTAGGACCTTTATTGATCGGTTTAATATTACCTCAAGGTTTAATTTCCAGTTACCTATGACGTCAATTCTTACGGAATTCCACTCTGAGACAGATGATATTGAGGCGCTCATGATGCCATCGTATTTCCAATAATATCCTGAAGCAGGTGAGATGAAATACCCCCTAAGCTTGGGTACTATCGGTGTCACAATAAAGTTATTTAGATGCTATTTCATGGCAAACTTGAGTTATTTCCTATGTTACTAAGATCTGGGCTAGATAGTGACTTCTTGGCAAATAATACTTCAAGCGTTCCAGTTAAACAGGGTTACGGGAAACATAGTATTTGATTTATTATCGGTGTAATGATAAATAAATAAAAAGTGTAATTGTTTGTATGCAATACGAACTGAGAAAAAAACTATACCAAATAAATGGTACAGTTTATTTTAAACGGTATTGTTAAAGAGCTAACAGTTAAAAATGCTAAACTAGATTTTTAATAATAATTTTACCGTCTAGACCTTTTCTGCAAAATTTATTCCTTGGGAAAAAGCAAACATATTTCACAACAGAAAAAAGGTATATTGTGCATATTTTGCGTCTGTCAGTCCGTTTGTGTTGTTGATAAATATATTATACCTCAAAAACACTTAGTGTTAAACACTTGAGCTAAAAACTTCAAATTTGGCAAGAATATGTTGAATGATTTTTCTTAAAAGCATTAGTATCTTCAGGTGTTTATGTAAGGTATGTTTATTTAACCAACTCTAAATGTTACAAGTTTTTAAATGTTATTCAGACTGAGGCCACTATCTCAGGTTAATATCAGATTAAATGTTGTATTTTGTATTCATGTGTTACATCGAATTATTAACCTGAGCAGCCAGTAGTCTCAGAATCCACTTGCTTATACTATAATCCTAATAATATTATTAATTCGAAAGTGCCGTTGTTTGTTTGTTTACTTTGCTTTCATGTATAAATTATTCAACCGATTGTACTAAAATTTTACATGGTCATTCCTATGGCCCATAGGTTTTACTCTAACATATGCCACCTTTTATTTCATAAATTCTTCCAGGCCACGCCCAACTGGTCTTTAAAGCAACATATAATCCCAACTTGATATCTAACTGTTATGTGTAGACATTGTATTATGACAGCACAGCTACATGCTTAATTATTTTAGGCAATAATTTTAATTCTCTTACATCTATGGAGTGAAAGCATAAAAAAGTTGTTACTTCTTACTTCGACATCGTGGTAAAATGGCAAACCAATTTATTTTATCTGGATCACAAAGCAATACACAAAAAACTAAATGTAATTTGTATGACATATAATTTTCTAGAGGACATCGCATCCATTTCTCACTGATGAGATGTATGGCACTGATCAGGTATATAATCACTAATATAATTCCTAGACTGGAACAAGAAAATACTACGAAGTAGCAAACTTGAATTGGGAAGCAAGAACTCTTTATCATGTATTAACTTTATATTACAATTGGTCAAACGAGGGTTTGAATGGATGACAACTATCATACTGTAAGTATTAAACTGTGTTAGTATTATCTATGTTGATTTAATTTTTTAAAATTTGTAGTAACAATATAAATCCAAACAATTTAGAAAACAGTACTGTTTTTAAACCCAACCTCATTACAAAATTATATGTAGAGGGCAAAACAGCACACCCCAATTTTGAGTTGGAAACATAGCTAATTGTAACTATAAGTGCAAAACCTATAATAAGAATGACTCACACTTAACTTATGTTCTGATTTTCTTAATAATTAACACTGTTGAATAGGTAATTCAAACACGATGTATGACTTATTCTACTTTAAAAAGATCATAGGACCCTATCATCACAAGTATTTTTTTCAAGGTAACTAAGAGCGTCGACTTTAGGGTTCCACTACATTGATCTAAAATAGTTCAAGTGCACTGAAACCGTGGCAGCTATTCAAACAAATACACGGAATGATGCATAAAAATTGCAGGCGAAGCCGCGAGTATCAGCTAGTCTTTATACAGGGTGTACATAAAGTCCTGCACGGGTATAATATTTTCTGAACGATAACAGATAAATAAATAAGATTTGGTACATCAATACTAAACCTAAAAATCTACTTTTTGAAGGAACTATCAGTTTTCTGTAATGTCATGGGGACGTCCCGCAAGGAGTCAGAAGGAAATCTTAAATAGGAGCATAGGTCAATATGGACATCATTTTAAAGGGCTTATCTAGCAGAGTTTAATGCCGCAAACCGCACTCAAAAAGATTGATCCAATACAAAATGGCGGCTGTTCAAAGATTTTACTTGGTTACATTTTATCAGTAGCCATAACCCCAGTAAAGCAAAACTGCAACCAAACGAATACTGCATCTAACTACTAGATTATGCTTGTCAGTTGTACAGAAGTGAATTATGACATTAGTTATCCTCAAGGGTTACAAATTTGGTCCTAATATATTGATAACGGGGAAAACCTGATAACAGTAACAATTAGAAATCTAAGCGACCTATGACGATCGGAAACACTTCTTGTTTCCATAAAGTGTTGAACAGTTCTCCCTACAGTTGTTCTAGAAATTGGCTGCCTCTCGTGAAAGTAGTCATTAAATAAATGACATGCTTCCTCGTGTGATCGTCTGTTATTTCCCCAACCAACCATCATAAGAAGTGTTATACGTTCACGTTCGTCAAGCGACATAGTGTAGTTGAAGAACTACAAGCAATACGACAAACTCTTTTGTACTAAAGCGCACTGATAAAATGGATGGACAGCACTACTAAAACAAGAAAACTAGAATAGCCTACTATGAATAAACTGGCTAATAGGAAAGTCCTAACTGCGACCCAAAGATAAGAGATTTCTAATTGTTACTGTTATCAGGTTTTCCCCGTTATCAATATATTAGGACCAAATTTGTAACCCTTGAGGATAACTAATGTCATAATTCACTTCTGTACAACTGACAAGCATAATCTAGTAGTTAGCTGCAGTATTCGTTTGGTTGCAGTTTTGCTTTACTGGGGTTATGGCTACTGATAAAATGTAACCAAGTAAAATCTTTGAACAGCCGCCATTTTGTATTGGATCAATCTTTTTGAGTGCGGTTTGCGGCATTAAACTCTGCTAGATAAGCCCTTTAAAATGATGTCCATATTGACCTATGCTCCTATTTAAGATTTCTTTCTGACTCTTTGCGGGACGTCCCCATGACATTACAGAAAACTGATAGTTCCTTCAAAAAGTAGATTTTTAGGTGTAGTATTTATGTACCAAATCTTGTTTATTTATCTGTTATCGTTCAGAAAATATCATACCCGTGCAGGACTTTATGTACACCCTGTATATAAAAGGGAAAGCTCTCATTCACTCACTAGAATGTCCTGATCTCTAGAAATTAAAATTTGTTATAAACATGTTTTGATGACCTAAATAGAAAAAAAGGATCTTTTTGAAAATAAACCATTTTTAAGGGTCTGAATGGGGGAAATAACCCCAAGAAGATCTATATTTTTGGTTTATAGCGTCCCCTAGGATGGTGCAATTTGTAATACACGTAATTTATGCTTTAAGATACTAATCAAAGACAAATCTTTATTTTGTTCATATTTTCAATAGCAAATCATTAGGATCAACCTCCCATAGGTGCTAGGATGCAGGCCTATAAGAAAATAGTTTGTTTTTCCGCTCTCTTTTTTACGTAAACGTTATATTTTACCCAAATGTATGTTATGCTCTCATCAGATTACGTGCCCAAGAAATAAAATTAGCCGGAGGTAGATCACCATAGCCAGAAAGAGAGACTTTTTGACTGAGGAAGACATTTATATTTTCTCAAGCAGGGCAAAATTGGAAATAGAACTAGGGTACCTGAAATACCTTATACCGGAAGTGTACACTTTTTTAATGGTCTTCTAAGACCGGGTATGTGTATTTTGATCATGGAAACAGTGCAAAATCTATTATGGCATGTGAAATATAATTTTATTCGAGCCATTAACGCCTATTCACCCCCTAACCGTTAAATAAAAGGCAATGGCTATAATTTTACTATCACTAATTTAAACGAATACAACATTTTCCAATATAATTTTTATTTTGTGCAAGTACTTTCTGAACTGAGATGACAATTTCTTAAAAGGAACATTAAGACACAATTATAAGAACATTTTGCACATATAAAATATGGAAGAAATTAAAAATCTCCTATGGTGAATCACTGTATTGAATCTGGACACACCATCTCTAATAAACGTTTACAATTATTAAAAGAAGTTACTAACACAATACACTTAAATGCTTGGGAAACATTTTACATTAACACAAATAAAGAAAAACGTATTAATAATGAAGACGGACCAATTCAAAATTCAGTTTTACTCTCATCTCAATTTATAAAGAAATTAAAACGTAATTCTGATTAAATATTTTATACTGGCTAATCCAAATTGTTTACTGTATGTTATTATAAAATTAATTATAATTTAAACACATTTCATAATTTGTGAAGTGCCTGATGATGGAATCTCTGATTCAGAAATGCCTTGCAAAAATAAAAATTATATTGGAAAATGTTGTATTTGTTTATACTAGTGATAGTACAATAAACATTTTTTCCAATGCTCCAAGATTCTTCATTCTACAATGGCTATTATGTTTTAATTTTGAACCTCTTAACAATGAACACTGAAATTGTTTTTTCCTGAAGCAATCATTCACAATTATTACTGAGAACCTACTATGCCTCCGCTATAAAATAAAATCTTATAAGTGTTCCTGAAATTGTTGGAACTATTTATTCAAATATAATGGTATGTTGCCGAGCAATCCGTCTGTTTCATTGGTACTCATGACACATTGGTACTCATGACACATTGGTACTCATGACACATTGGTACTCATGACACATTGGTACTCATGACGTTGGTACTCTCCTTCAGTACCTTAAATTATTGCTCAAACTTCAGTTATTCAGAGTTCAGTTATTTACGAATAGATTATGAGATGGGAATATTTATTTTCAGGAGTTTGTATTATCCATTTAGACAATGGATCGCGCGCGAAAACACGTATATTTGTTTATAAAAGGGAATAGAGTAAGATTAAAAATAACGACAATTCACATTTCAAAATTTTTTTAAACAACTTTTGAGCACAGGAATTATTCGTAAGAAATAATTATAAGTTCAGAAAATTGATAAAAATGTAATTAATTCAAACATTACCTATGAAGTACTTTGTCAGTAGTATAAGTTAAATGTTATTATTTAAATTATTTACAGATATAAAGACTGAAATAAAACCCATCTTCATTTTTGTTTGGCAGAAGTAGGCTTCTCAGACTTGCGGGTTATTTTATATTTTCTTGATCGGGGCAACATGGCACCATAAATAACTTAGACTAGATGTGAATTCAATGGCCGGTAGTTTTCGCTGTTTGACCGATTTAGAAATTTAAAAATTATTTGTGCGTCCTTTATAATTGTTTTAATGCAACTTTTGTTTAAGAAACTCTGTCTTTTAATATGCAGCTATTCATAAAGATGAATGAGTGAACTATAACATTTAAGCTCGTTGAATAATCCGTTCTAATTGACCTTAGTATAATATTTTAACCTGAATTACTGTAAATGTTGCTTTCTAAGTTACGGGTTTTGTTCCATTTATGGTATAGCAGTGGTTTTATAAAAATCTAACACCCTATGCCTTTAGCACATAATATGTTATAACTGCTTGTTTTATATTGAACCTAAAAGTGTGACAAGCCATCGAATTTTGAGAATTTATTTAAAAATATAGGCAATGACTTCATGCTACTACACTGCAATAGTGATGCTTGAAGTATATAAGATGTGTAAATGTTTAATTGTGAGAACACTCACAAGGGAAATTAAATGTCCATTGCTGATATGGTGACTTGGAGTCAAATCTAGCACTCACGTAATACAAGATTAAGACTGAACACAATAATAGTCACATCTAGCGCGATGGTCATACAAAGCAGCGGTGCTGTTGTACCTCAAATTGCAGTGTGCTCCAGTATTAGACGCACGACAATCGCGAATGACGCCTTATCACAATGCGTCAAATGACACCCTTGATTGTATGAGTGATTGTATAGATAACTCGTTAAATACTTAAAATTTAGGTTAAGAGAAATGAGCGCTCTGACTGCCCTTTTGGGAGTGAGAGACTCAGGTAGTAAAGTTACGTGGCGCCGCCCTAGAGTTGGACCTCTGAACTAACTGAAATAATCCCTCGGACCTCAGCACACCTCGACCGTATGAAAGATTTATTTCATATAAAAAATATCAAAGGCGAGATTCTCAGATTGTTTGTAAATATCTTTGTTAAAGTTTTCTCAATGCATTAAATTGCTAACCATACAAAATAAATGCGAGCATTCAGTCATTTTCATTTTGGAAACCAATATCGAGGGCAATGGCACCGTTGTAGTGTACAAATAGTTTAATGTTTTATTATAAGCAATAAGTTATATAGTGGCAGCAAGTTATAAATATTTACTTAAACAAGGAAAGGATTAAATAAACAATTTGCTTTGGAATACAGATGAGCCTTGGGCGGTAATACCGTAAGATTATTCTGGCCCGAGAAATGTTTAAGATTGCTTGAGAGTAAGTCCCATCTTTTGTAATAACCATGTCAATTCGTCGAAATTTATATTATTGTTCACTTTATTACTCATTACCTAAAAAAAAATTAAAATTGTATTAACTTTGAAACTTGAATTAGATATGCTATTATTTAATTTTGAAACCAATATCGAAGAAAATATCACCGTTGTAGTGTTCAAATTATGGATAGTTTAATTTTGTATTATAATCAATAAGTCATGTAATGATAGCAACTCATAAATATTTACTTAAACAAAGGAAGGATTATATAAACAATTTGCTTTGGACAAATGAGCCTTGGGCGGTAATATCGCAAGATAATTCTGGCCCGAGAAATGTTTAAAATTGCTTCAGAGTAAGTCCCGTCTTTAGTAATAACCATGTCAATTCGTCAAAATTTGTATTATTGTTCACTTTATTACTAATTATCTATACAAAAATTAAAATTGAATTAACTTTGAAAATTGAATTAGATATGCTATTATTTAATTTTGAAACCAATATCGAAGAAAATAATACTATTGTAATGTTCAAATTATGGATAGTTTAATTCTGTATTATAATCAATAAGTTATGTAATGACAGCAACTCATAAATATTTACTTAAACAAAGGAAGGATTATATAAACAATTTGCTTTGGACAAATGAGCCTTGGGCGGTAATATCGCAAGATAATTCTGGCCCGAGAAATGTTTTAAAACTGCTTCGGAGTAGGTCCCCTCTGTTGTAATAACTATGTCAATTCGTCTAACTTCTCTGATTGTTCTCTGATGTCGTCTAATGAACGTCTGATTGTTTAATTTATTACGCATTGCCAATAAACAAATACAAATTACAGTATTGGTCTATAATTGTAACATTACTTGATATGTCACAGCGTTAATTTTATTTTATTTTAATAAGTAAATACGTTTCCAGTATTGAAGGTTATGTATTTTTTCTACACAATATGATTGTTAGCTTAGATTGTATGATACAGTAAACTTGAATTTTAATTTGAAAGTGGAATTTAGTTTAGTATTGAGTCACTTTGAAATAGGTGCTTTTTTAATATCTTAAGAGCTGAACACGTCCTGGAGCTGCTAGGTGGAAAAGGTTAAGTACGTTGATTTAGGTCACCAATAATGAACACTCTCAATCAATATGTATATTCAGAGTTCTAACTTTTACTACTTGGCTAATTTTCCAGTTAAATCAAAGTACTCGTACTTTATGATTTTAATGTACAGAAGAACTCTATTAGGTTGTTTTGTCTATGGAAAGAGTCTTTTAATTTATCTTCTCACATCAAAGTTTCTTTCCTAGCATCAGAAAGTGTTTTATATTATAAAAGGTTGTAGTAGATAATCTTTAGATACGAAAGATTTCAGCATCAGAAAACATATTGAAGGAGGTACATCTGTTAAAGTAAAAGCTGTCAAGCACGACAGAAAATGTATTTACTATTTCTAGATCCACTCAACAAGCAAGTATTTACCGGGAAACCTCATACAAGTATAGCGAATCGAGGTCATATCTAGATTATGCCATACTTTGATGATTTAAGCTAGGCTTATACAAACATGAAAAGAATGTCTTTAAAAACTTGTTGAATGTATTATTTCAAGTATCTGACACAATAAGAGGTTGAAATTTGTATTTTTTTTTGTATTTATACGGTGTCTTAAAACCCCTCGTGAATCGATTTCAAATTTTAAAAAACTTCAATTTTATGTCATCTACGTCAAGTTACATTATGATGCATGTCATTCTATGGGAGTAAGCTGTGTTAGTAAAGCCTTAATTTCTGTAGAATATCTTTCGAACAAAATTAACTTCTTAACTAACTATATTGAGTTTGATGATGGCACATATCATCCGCTTAAAGTTATCTATTGAGCTTTAGCGTAGTCTGATATTCCACAATATATATTTTATAAAAATTAGTTTCACATAACAAGATCTAGTTTCATGATAGGGCTAGGCACTAAATGGCAGCTGGTTGAGTGTTAGATAACCCCTACAAATGGAAGGACGTTTCGAGAACGAATTGATAAATAGATTTCTCATTTGGTATTACACTTCATTATTAAAAAAATGAATTTGTTCCATTGTGTATGTGTCTTGTGGGATTAAATTTTGTGAGCCCAATATCCTGTTGATATGACTGTCCATAAGAGGGCAATAATGGAATAAGCTACAGACTTGACGTTTTGAAAGCCACTTGAGCGTAATTACTTACGCAACATATATTCTGGTGTATTCATCAATAATTCACAAAGTCACAAATCAAACCTGACTGTTAATAATTAGTTTATAAAACAATCGTTAATGTTTTCAGATTCAATTACAATTCTTTTTAAATTAAATATAAATTGGTATTAATTTATTGATTTTAATTTGTTTCACAGTTTGTGTTCTTTTCATAGATACAAATGCATTTACTGTGAGATAACTCAGTTGTAATTAAGTTGCATAACATGAAGATTGGGCAGTATTTATTTATTGTGACGTTGTATTTTATAAACTCAAATATACAGTTGATTTTCGCTGGCCTAATATTTAAGAAAAAATATAATATTAGTTAAATAATAACTATTTAAACTACCAGATCTGGTTCTTGTACTCATCTGCAACATTGAGTATATAAACACTTATGTAGTGCAATATACTCGTAAAAAGTAGTTTTTTAGCCAAACGTGACGATATATCTAGGCAATATACTCTTTTTAGAAACAATGATGAGATTGGGTAGGACGGCACATTGTTATTTGATTGTCTCTGGGGCTGGGTTTGATAGATATTTCTCCTGACATCGATTGATGAACAGTTTGGCCTGATTATGCATCAAGATTAGACATAGGACATAGATCGTAGATAATCACTATGTAAAATCCAACTAGCCTATCCTAGTGAATTGTAGACTATTTTAACATCTATTACGTTGAATATATGTGGAGGGTATCACACACCGAAATATAGATGTGCATTTGTTGCTGGGATATATGTTACGATGATTCTTTGTATATACGTAAGTAAATTTATGCTGAATTTAATTACCATTGAGGTTATTTACTGGGAGAAACGTTTAGCAGTAGAAGTAGAAGAGATATCACCTTCTTCGAGCCATAAGTTGAAAAACACTATCAGATCTGTAGCAAGTAAACATACACACACTTATGTTACACACTATGAAATCCTGCACAGATGCGCGAATTAAACGGACACAATGTGTTAGGAACGTTACAAACAGAAAATAAAGGACGATATAAATAATTATATACGAGTGGTGATTATGTAATGGACCTCATCTGGACCAACCCTCTTACAATTGTGGAGGTAAAAACCATGGATATTTCAATTGAAAAATTAGGTTTTGATAGGAAATTATTCAATCGTCCCGAACCTCGAGTTGCACACGGACTGAAATAAAGTATGCGACAAGAGACAAGTAGGTTCTTTGAAAACTTTGGGATTATGTGGATGGGAAACATATACGGATATTTTTACTTCTAAGTAATAGGTTTAAAATCGTACCGTCAATCCATACAATTTAATATATTCTTTTGATAACATGTTTCTAAGTTTATCCTTTCTGATTGGACCATAATAACCGTTGTGGTGAATAGCTTTGTCAAACAATTAAATTTATACAACACAAAATATATATAAATAAGTATTGAATTAAATATACTTTAGTGAATTAACAATGCATAGATTTAAAAAAACCTCAGAAACAATATCGCTCAATAATAGGTGCCCCTTTTTTATTCCATCTTTAGTTTAAGCAAACGTACATTATAATGTAATGTAATTTGTAATTTGTATTTACAAATATACAATAGAATGCAAAATATATTTTAGAACGCAATGTACTGATTAATGTAAAATTTCATTTCAAATATAATTACGGTTTAGCCCGTCTAAGAATTCTTAAAATTATAATTTGGAAGGTAAGTCAATAAGCGGAATGACCAAATACGATAATTCTTTTTAAGAATTCGTAGTATAACTTACTAAAAGTCCTTAACCCTAAGAGTGGAGAAGTGTTGTTACTCCTACACTATAGCAACACAATATTTAAGAAATACAGTTAGCTTTAAATTTGTATAAGTATAAATTTTCTGTAGATCCAATGCCTACTCATTAGTACATTTCCAGAAGAACGAAACTTTTGATGCCCCCACCCCCACTCATGTTCCACTATTATCGTAAAAGACTATGTTATACTACTAGGTGTTCAATCAACCTTCATTATAGAATCAATTTTGACTTGGTTATTAGTTTTACCTAAATTAAAAATTAGATTTGTCTTGATTTTTGTTTGGGAAATATAATAAAACTAAGGAAATACTTTTGTTTTTTTAATTTAAATTTTTGTAATTTTAACTTGATTTTACAAGTGTATTATTTGTCTTGACATATTGGTAAATATAAAGTCTTAAGATAGTAAAGTACTTTTATTTGAAACAATTTAATAGTTTATAGCATACTGTTGTTATTTGATTTGAAAATGTTCAATTAATGTATGCTTAGATTTAAGCTTAAGCTTTAAAGATGTATCCTTGAAGTTTATCAAGACTACATGAATTTGAACAGTTTTTATCTACTTATTTATCCCCGCATTGGATCTGATTACGCTAGGTCGTATATTATGTTGTAAGAAATTGTTTATTATTACTGTTAAATTTTAATTAATTTAACTGTTGTAACATATTACCGATTAAAAATAAAACAACAATTTTACCTTTAGCAGGCTCGGCAGACTGGATTTGTTCCCTTGGGATATGACGGACAAAATATGCTGGAGTTTCCCGTGATTCAATTGATTAAGCTTGTTTATACTCTGTACAGTAAATTTACGGACAAATGTTTATTTTACTAAATAAACGTGTATTAACATTTAAACTAAATCCCTATTTGCATATGCTGATAAAAAACTAGGCTATACAATTACTACGTTGTTATATGATGCGATACTTTCATCCATAATTTATAATACTAAAACCAGGAGATACAATCAACGTTTGAAATAATTGTTAACTTTTTACAACTGCTGGTGACAAAATCACGGAACACATGGTTTGTATTAATTTCGCTTTTATTATTTCTTACTTTAATTTCTTGTAAAATAAAGCAATCTTTACATTTTGAACCATCTGTTTCTAACGCCTGAGATCGTTTACTATTGACCTGCATAAAATTAAACTAATCTTCTTCAGATATCCTCGAATAAACGTATAATAGAATACTCAGTGGATTACTACATATTTTAATCTTTGGTGAATGATAGTGTATCAGGATTTTTTAGACCTGAAGAATAAGGTAAATATTAAACCTTCAAACACACTGTTATAATTTTAGTAACATACAGCGATAGCAACAGTCCTAAGTTCTATAAAACTTTCAAATTATCTCTCTCTTCACCGTGAAATTATCAGATAGTTTTAGTGTGAGTCTTTTCCCCCCAAGCTTCATGATATATATATATATATATATATATCGGTATCAGCAGTTTCATCTCCGAGCAGTTGAAATAGCTGTAAGGTATATCGTTAGTTGCCGGCCAAGCCTGTATGAGTGAAATACAGGTACGTATAAACATGTAGTGTGGCGTATTGTATGAACGTGTCATGTAACAGTCTTCGCCGAGGTCGCTTGAAAAAAATCAAGGCTCTACCACGGCACATTTTACCGTAAACATTTAGTGTTTTAATTTAATAAACTAATAACCTATTAATTTATTAAAACCTTCTTAAAAGTCTAAAGTTATGTGCAGTTTTCTATCCTATAACAGCTAAGGTAGGTTGCGGCTGTAGGCGCGGTGCCAGCCTTACCGTGAATTCTCCTGCAGCAAGTTGGCCAAACTCTGTGAACTACAACCTGCTGTTTACTTTGTAAAGCAAGCAGTTACCACGTGTATTACCAAAAAACATTAAAAACAAAACAGAAATACTGGGATAAAGTTTAATGGTGGTAAATAAAGTCATGCAAAGAGAATAATGTTAAATCATGTTATATGTAACCCCTCTGTTATTGTTGTGCCCTCTTCTTCTTCATAGAGGGCACAATTGCTGCATAGTATCGGTCTTAGGACCGGAGACTTAGGACTCTCATGGCTTAGAAATTGCTGCATAGAGTTAGTTGCTAATCGAATATATTAAAATGTTAAAGACGTGACAGAGTCTTATTGTAATTGTATCTTTGTCTATCCGTCTGTCAGTCTGTACGTCTATACCTATAGAAGGTCACAGAAATTTAAAAATTGTGCATACGGATCTCTTAGTTCAAGGAAGGTCTATATTGATTTCGCTGCCAAAAAGAGCCTCTATGTCGTCTGATAAATATCTCTTGATAGTTAAATCATAGAGATTTTACAATTGGAATATACAGTTTCCTAATAGCCCAAGGAAGAACTCAAAAGTATGTAACTTGACTAATGTATAATTTATTAACTGCGTATAAGGGTCTTTTACAAGGGGTATATTTAGTACCTATTTTGTTCAAGTTTATGTTTATTCTATCCTATAGTATACATCAATGCATTACTATTGGTATGTCTTCAAATGAGTTACAGTTGCATTAATTTTACAAATGAAGTCTTTAAGAAAATAGAGACTCACGCCATGTGAATTTACGTGTATCGTGTTAGTATTAAAATAAAAAATATATTAAATCGTACTATATATCGATTTGTCGTTCAGGAAATATTTCAAGCGTAACCAGGATAAATTGGATTATTAAGTTTAAATTATAAATAAAAAAATAAAACATTTATAATAGACTATTAAGATAACACCGAAGGTTAATCAGTTCTAAAATCCATTGGAAAGATTAGAAAAGTTGGCCTGCTATTATCTTATACCTATTTATAGTCCTCGGTTAATGATATTATTGCCATTCGGCCAATTATTTTGCAGTGGAGAGAGCTAACATTTAATGTGTCTTATAATAAGAGGCCCCAAGAACATATAAAATATGTTCAATGGTCATTGCAGAAACGAACGATTTGATTTAACATAAAGGAGACATCGCGTTTAAAAGAGATCGATATTATTCTACTGGTTACTAGATCACATCTTCTACTCAAGTTCTGCATGAATCGGATGACATATGGAATCGTTTAAAATTTCCCTGAACTGGTCGTAATGTATAATGAACTTTTGCGCAATTGATGGCATAAATTATTATGCTTTTTAAAATAGATTCCTTCGCGTAACATCAAAGTTTAGCCGCTCTGCCGCTGCCACCCGGCAAAGTAACTGTAAACTCACGCCCAGAAACTTTAGTAAACTTCTGGGAATTCCAGGCAGAGAGCCTGCTTATCTAATAAAATAAGTTAAAGAACCTTTTTGTCCTATAAATGTTTTCAATTGAAATTAATTACCTTCAGTTTGTTAATTCTTAATTTTAAATTTCGCTTGAAATTTCAGCAGAGCTTATTCGAGGAAGATTAAATAAATTCAGATTTTTCAATAAAGATTACACTAAGAAGACTGCACGTTTGACATTTCAACTTTTTAAACTTATTTATATGCTAGGCTGCTGTGAAAATATAATTTCATTGACGTATTTTATTATATTGGATGAAAACTACTATTGTCATCCACCTTCGTATCATAAAATACATTAACGAATAATATATTTTCATGTATAGTTTCTAGTGCATAGTTAATGGATATATTGATACCGAATATCACATGAGCATTTTTATTCCATCGAACTATTATAGATATTTTGTTTTTAATTTACTTTAATACTTCTTATTTGAATTTTTTCCAGAGCCGTTAAATTACACAAAGTACATTGTTCACAATCTTGTTTATTTTGTACAACAATATCTAATGTATTGATACTGTTAGAGATTATTATTGCCTTCAAATTAAACAGCGTGTACAATGAACCTATCAGCAAATACAATCATTTTAAGTATACAAGATAATATTGTTGCTGACACTACAAATTCTGAATTTTATAAAAACAGTGTTATGAAGCGGTGGGTATAAGAATATGTCACCTTACAAAATTTGTATCTGTCATGACAGTTTATTTCTCAACTGTAAAAATAAATTTGTTTAAGTATTGATAATTTTATATATTAACCACAACACTCGTTGAATGCTTGGCTTGTAAATTTTCATCAAAATATATTCCAGATGGCTATTAGATTTAATTATTGTTCGAAATGCACCAAAATATATAAAACATGTACATGGACGTACCTCAAGTTATGTCGGTTCTCAGTTTATTTAAAAAACGCAAATAAAGGAGCAAGGATAGTTACTTTAAATACCAGATAAGACTTGATTGCTCTGATGATAAAATCTGTATTACATGCAATAAAAACTGTATTTAAAAAATTTGACAAATCTTTTCATTTTACACATAATATATATATTGCTTTTAATTAATTATTATTTACTTTGTTTTGTGTTTATCAAAAACAAATTTATCGCAATAATTGTATACAAATTTAATTGTATATAAAAAGCTCCTACGCATTTTTAAAGACATCGAATACCAGCCCTCTCTTTCTCTAAGTATCCATATAAAAAAAACGTCTCGTTCCTGTGATTCTCTCATGAACTGATAATGTCCAAAGGGGACATGCAGTAGTTTACTATCGAAATAATTACTTGTTTTAAAGTTCACAATAACACATTTATTTATTACATAAAATTAAGTCAACATAATTGTTACATCATTCATATATTAGTTATCAGGGCTTACCTTTTATCTACCATTATTTTATGTAGCTTATTTTAATACAAGAAATGTGTGTAGTAATAAACACACCCTATATAAACATACCACCTTTATGTCTGTTCTTGTAATTAAATGATTTACCTTGTCCCACAGTTTATTAATTAATAATTTTTAGTACAAGGTAAATTCGAAAACTCGTTAAAGATTTAAATATAGTGTTTATCTCTTTACTTATATAACTATATACGGGTATTTGAATTACGCCAAGTTGAAATGTTTCTAACATAGAATTGATTAGCTTGAACAATTCCTTAAATGAGATATATTCCAACCTAAAACTTACATTATTTAAACTAAATTATTCCCTATCATGTTCCTACTTATACCGAATCATTAATCTTCGAAGAGGACCCCAAATCTACACCAAATTTTCTTTTGTGACATTTTGGAATCGTAGCAATATCGTCATTTTTAGGCTGCTAGTCGTGTTACCCGGACACCAAAGTAATTAGCCAGGAGGTAAAATACTTTAAATCTTACTCCCAAAATATAATTCTCATCCTTTCTAGTGAATACACAAAACACTTAGAAATTACCCTTTTAAAAAAACAAGTTTATCTAAGTTTGTAACTCGATAATCCGGGGAAAACCTCTATCTTCTGAGACAACTAGCAAGAGAAACAGAAGGCTATATCGTCCTCCCTATAATTCCTTAGATATAGAGATACTGAATCGTTATAAATTATTCATGGTAATTACTTATATAAAGTTCTTCTTCTAAGGTACATATCATACATTATAATGTAAAATGTATTGCTTGCAAACGCAGTTGTACGTACAAGATTTTATTTTATTCCTCTATATCATATATAACAAAAGACTGATAGATGTAAGTTTGTATCAATGTCAACTGCCCTATTGTATTTAAATGCTGATGGCCTTATTCAACTTTTGGTTTATTATTTCGGGATGGTTTGGAAGATTTGGAGAGGGGACAGTGAAGAGAGAACACTGCGCCGATCAGACTCCTCAGACATCTTCTCAGACATTCAAGAGCAGTCATCTGTTGCTGCATGACGAGTTAAGAGACTTTCCTTCATCTGCACGGTCGAGTGATTGCATTCGATAAATATGAAAATACTATACTTATTTTCTATTACTTCATTAGTCTATTGCTGTACAACGTGGTATGGGAGACTTTAATCAGTGAAGAAAGATTCCTGATGAGGGTTGCATTTCGACACATTTAAAATAAAATGCGAGTTTTTGATTTGTGGATAGATTCAGAAAACATTACTTACAACAGTTAAGTGTAAAATTTTTTTTAAATAATGATTTTTGCGATATACTAGCTTAATAAGTATGGTAGGCTGTGTATTTTTGAACGTTTTAAAATCCTTAAAAGTACAGTACACTGTAAATGATTGCCATTTATTTTAAGCAAGACTATTGATAGAAAAAACCAATCCTTCACTTTTTTAAAGGTATGCTATGTACACTATGTACTATTGTACTATGCGACGTTTATGAAGGCAAAAGGATCTATCAGACATTTCCCATCAATGATAGAAAAGATCTAGAAAATTCTGAACGAAATTAAGAGTAAATTAATAACAACAGCTTCAGACTGCTAAAATTACAATATTTAAACTAGACAAATTAACTAAGGATAGAGGCGTGTTAGGAATGAGGCCGACTCATCGACGTCGGTTTTCTCCTCTCACACAGGCTGCACGATTCTTCTGAGGCATCACATCCTTCCTCGAAGCCCCATTGGAGTCGAATATATGTCCATGAGTTGATGGGAAGTTGGTGTGGCAGCGATCTCCTGGGAAAGGTCGGTGGCATCATTTGGAAAGGGGGAATGGTACAATGGAATTCGGGGACTTTGCGAGCGAAAGGAAACCCACCAAAAATAATTGGGGTTTTACCAAATCTAAAGAGTAGCAAGGGAGAAAGATATTCTATACCTTGTTTATAGACAAAACTAAATGGTTAGAAAGAGAAAGAGTGAGGCGTCAGTGCATTTTGGAAGTGTAGGACCTATTACTAAACTGCGAGATAAGGACAGAGATACACGTCCTAGGTCATATTAGGAACCTGATTTAATATCTAGGTTCTAAGTGCAACTCAACCTAGTGTCTATTACGAAATAAATGTTTATTACTTCTAGAGTATAAATTTAAATAAAAAGCGCTTTAACCGCGATTAACCAGAAAATGTTCTTTTTGTATTAAATTTATGTTTTTAAGTAATTAAAAGTAAAGTACTAAAACCGTACCCCTTCCATCAAGGAAACAACGTAAAAAATCAAACCAGCTTAGTAATTATTTTAGACAAAATAAAAAATAAAAAAAATAATTATATATTTACAAAAAAAAAACAATCACATTATAATAAGATATAATTTCAAATGTTGTAAGCACTCTGTTTTGAGATTGGCAATCTGATCGCTTCCTCTGGTTTTTTAATAAATTTTGATTACAATTTAAGTATCTTTATTTCATTCCAGTCATCAGAATCGATAATTAATGTCAATTATTACATAGAAGATTGTTTCACAAAATTCTCCTATTGATATGCCTTGATATCATTGATCGATTAGTATGCATCGTTTACCAATTGGGACCTAAAAATAAGTTTGAACTGCAAGAAATCACGTAACAGTGAAATTCCTCATATATAAAATTAAGTCGGACAGGTATTATTAGGAGTAACCAACTAAAATCAGGTATCACGACTAGTCTGGAAATACGACAAACATATTGTGCATCGCCTCAAAGAAGTGAATCTTTTAGACATAGCTTACATGGAGTTGGGTCTTAACAAACTTGTTCTGTTTGAAATAATAATTTTGAAATTTGTACAGGAATTTAATGATATATCAGTCACAACACTAGTTATATCTAATGGATATCAGAAACCAGAGTATTATTAGAAAACGGCATCACATATAAGCCTTAAATAACACGGTCACGTTACATCAAAACAGTGATATGTACTAGGAGTCAAGAAAGTTTCTTAAATTAACTTTGAAGTCACTTTATAATCATGCATAATAACATGATTTTATGAATGAAATAAGCTCTCTTTAAATAGGACTTTCCTTCATTAAATTAAATAATTGTTTCCAATAAATATAGCATATATTCGTATACTACCTCACACTGTTTTAGATAAAAACGTGTGAATCTCAGTTTTCTGTTATACCGGCGGAAGAGCTTGAGGAGGTGCTACAACGCGCCTAGCGTCAATACCAAAAAAGACAACCATACCAGAAATTCGACAGCTAACGGTAGCATCATCACCATGACCATGAAGAACAACCACCTCATAGTCGAGACCGAGAAGAGGATACTCGTAAGGGTTTTTGTTACTGCATCCTATGTTAAATCTTTGTATTTGTCAGATTTGACTTGTTTTATTTATTGTATGTATCAAAGCATTAGCTTTAGCCTTTCACATTGAATTATAATATATTTAATACCGTTTATAGCTGAAATTTTATTTGATAATATTCTCTAGTAATTACTTATCATATTTCAGATGTGTTACTTCAAACGAGAAAAATTATTTTTACTCGAATTCACTTTAGGTAATAATATGTACAATGTTCATTGGAGAGACTTTGATACTATTTATCTAAAAGTTTTGTAATACAAACAAGTGTGGAATATGACTTCAAATTATTTTAATAGTGAAAAGTTTGTTAGGTTTATGTACGTTTACATATTTTTGATATTGACCTATTTTTATCTATAGTTAATAATGTTAGTTAGAGATTAGGAAAAGAAGACATAAATCTAATATTACCAGTTACGAAATTCTTATGAATTTAGGATATCTAGACGTAAATATATTTTAAAGAGCGCTAGACTAAGTTTAGAAACTAAAAACTACACTTTTTTAAATAAATTATAAACAACAAGCTGTAGTTGTTATACTAATGTAAAACACTGGTTAAATTTATCAGATAATAAGTAGCCACATGCTATATTTTATAAAATTAAAAATTAACTTTTTACCTCTATGTCCAGGCAAAGAATATTTTTTCATCAAACATTATAATATTAGGCCTTAATCTTTAAGGCATCTGCCTCGGTGGTTAAGTAGTAATATACAATGTATATTACATAATAAAAAATTATTATATAACTATCAACTACCAAGGAAGATTTGTATTATACTTATTCGAAGTATAACTACAGCAAGCTATATTCTACTATTTTCTAGCAAGAAGGGGTGAAATATTTACCAAAACTGTCTGCAGCAACTGGTGACAATTATTCACTATGGTATCGCGTCATCAGTTCTAATCAGTTATAACGACAGCTCGGCTTGAGATGACGAGAGGGGACGTTGATAGATCCCTAACAAGCATCTTTACGTCGACTTTCGTAAGTTAAGAGGCAACTCGATCTCTTTTGACGAACGTCCTTCTCATTATATGAAGTAGCGAGTCATGTAGAAAATTACCAGATTAGGGAATTAGTTCGCTACACCAAAACCTTTTTAAAATGATACATCTCAGAAAGGCTACATGATTAAAGGAAGAGTACGACAAAAAATGTCGGCAGGAATTTTTACACAGGGTTCATATGAAAACGGCAAAGTTATGTAAGCTAGTAAAGTTATCAAGTGTCTCTATAAGTAGCGTGAAGGGGGTAAAAATTGTGTTAAGCAGTAATGTTGATCTATAAATAACTAGATTCTTCAGTCAATAAAAATAAAAGGGTGTTAAAGATCCGACGAGCCTACAAAGTATATCGTATACCCGATTGAAGAGTTCGTAGGAGGTTCCCTCGACACATTCGAGAAAATGATCTCTTAGATATGATGTAATAAATAACTGTTTACTTAAATTTTAGGCAAGAATAATGCTTGGTTTTGGAAAAAAATATTTTACGTCATAAATTATTTTAAATCCACGTTTCATTAATATGCGATGCAGATATATTATTATTACTTTTCATGGATAAAATAATAGAAGGCCATTACTGACCATCCAAAAATATATATTTTCACAAATAATAAAGGATATTAATGAGTACTTCATTGAAATATGAGTAAAACACCTTTTGGGTATTGTGTAATCAATATTGACAGCAAAATAAATGTTTTCAACGTTACAATATATTTTATCATAAGTGAATTCTTAGGTTCATTTAACATTTTTGTTTTCCTAAGTCCACCTTAAGCACTATAGAAGACTTTGGGGAACACGCTGGGGCTAAATATCGGTTGGACTCGGATACACTCGAGGATATGATCGCAAAAGTAAGTATCCTCTCGTACATTTCACGACTTGTATCCCACACCAAGCCCTCAAACTTCAACACGTCTAGAACACCTCGCGCTCTCACAACCGATGCCGTCACCACATTGCTTTACTAAAATATGTCAGTCGGAATAGTTTAAACAATGGAATATTTCGATTATAACCTCAAACATACTCTACATATCTTGTGATTGGACTACTCTTCACTATAAAACATAAATGTTATTTAATTTTTTGACATAATATCTATAATAATATACCAGAATTCACATTTTTACTCACTGAAGGACTGCTTTACTGGCTTCATTCCAAAATTCGCTACTACGCAATTTTAGAAGAGAAATAAAGCTGATTAGTTTATTTCAGAATAATTATTTCATGTATAACAGAAAGTATTACATATTACCACCCTTGGAGAGATTACGTCTCCTTGGTTTACACTTACTAGTTGAACATACTGGGAACATAATAAACGGTGAGTCATTCTACACCGAAGTAAAGGGGTGTACACTTTTATCAACCCGCAAGTTTCCAACTATATTTCTATATGAAATAATAACCCTTTAACTTGACTCCATTGCATTTTGTGGATGACGCATGGTGGTAACCACAAAACCCTTTATCACTAATTTTGACCACAAAAATAGCTGCTCTCATGAATTTTGACCGCAAAAATGAATGCTCCTACGAATGTATACCAGTAATGTTGAAGACGAAATCCTTGACCAGGAACCAACCTAAAATATTCCAAACTAATATGCTGCTAAGATAGTTCAAGCTATCCGCCTGATAACTATAATAATGTGCAATAATAATACTTGAGTACACAGCTCGCGGGACATTGGCTTCGTGGCTGAGATAGGTCAACTTTTCTTACGTATACATTCATACTTACACCGAATGTTTAACTATGTAAAAATGATTGCTAAGCGTGATGCTTGTTTTTATTATTATATTCTACAGTATATTGTAACAGATATAACTAAAATCTAGAGAAATTTATGGATGCCCAGAAACGGCTTATTACTAACATCAATGTCAAGATATTTGGGTTCAAGGGTAGATTGCTAGGTCTAGTCTACTGCGGATGATGACTTGAAATTGGTAGGGCTCCCTAAGTGTTGATACCCAGTTGTTACCCTAAACACGGGACCTGATGTGACAGGAGAGGCTGGTATAGAGCTGGCCTTCCCTTCTTCCGAGAATACATGACTGATATTGAAGCCTTCCTCATGAATCTTAACGAGAAGCGTCCATTACACCAACCTTACCCATCCAGAATCCTGTCTCTTCGCGCAAAGCTCCTTTAAGACTAAATGCAATTTCTCGCTGCTTGTAGTAAGAGAACAACAACAAAGGTGGTAGTGTACGTTTGTGCACAGTTAAAGAGATATACAAAGGTAACATTCCTATGAAACCGCTGTGACTGGTTGTGTTGGCAGTTGTGTGTGAATGGACGAATGAAAATTAAGTACTTTTTCATTCTTAGACTACACACTTTTTTAGTCCGCCTCTTTTAGGGAACTTTTTGTGAAACGAAGATGCATTTAACTCTCCAATATCCCTACCAATATGTAGCACATTTTTTCTCTGAGTCAAGACAAATTAACTTCCTATCAACTCTGCTCAAGATCTGCATTGCCAACGTTATAACTTTTGCTTAGAAATCCAAAACTCATAACGATACAGTCCAATGAAATTTGGTATGGCTATTTGGTTTATGAAAATAGGTGTAAATAATAAAAAACATGTTTTCCCATAATTTATAATCGCTAATCTCCTGTAAAATTCAGCGTATTATTTTATTCATGGCATTGCGTAAAATCAATTAAAATGTACATTTCTTTATTACAGCATTCTATTTAAATAAAACAAAATGGTAATTGTTTTAATGGTATAAATTTACTTTCCCTCATTTTCCATTTGAATCTTCCAGACATAAACTAGCAAATTATATACTGTTATAAACTTTGCAAATAGCCTAATTATATCGTTAATTCGGATATCTTACTCAAAATATATTGCAACAAAACAGAAACATGATTTTTAAGTTATAGTTAAGATTATATGTGAATAAATCGAATGGCTGGAATAAAAATCAGAGGTGTGTTAAATGTAAAATAAGTTCTAACAATTTTACATTGCTATAATGGGCGGAGTGAAATGAGGAGCGTGGAACTGTGATAATAGAGTGACGCCTTATCTTTATTTTCTTCACAGCTCTTCAAGAAGTACATAAAAGAAGGATTTGTGGCATTACAGTTCTTTATTATAGTAACTACAATCTTCTTGTTTTCAAATATTTTCACGAATACCTAATAGGAAAATGGGAGTTAAAAATATGTACTTGAGTATTACTAGTATATAAAAAATAATATTAGCATCTTAAATTATTATATTATTTATACAATTTTTAAGGCGGTTCTTGAGAATATAGAGAGTTTCAAATACTCCAAGAGAATAAACACTCAAATGGTTATTGACACTTAATACTATGTGCTGTACTCAAAGTTTGTGGCTATACATCTCTCTTTAAAATATAATAAAGTTCAAAATTTCAAAGTAATGGAAAGCTAAGTTCGTGGCGCACATGTTAGCCAACAAGCTTCTGAAACTTTGAAAGGATCCGTGCATGAAATTTCCCTTACACAGTATATATTGATATTGTATCGAGTATATGACCCCGTTGCTTAAACTGATTTAAGTGTATTCTTCTGCAATATTTGTGTTTACAAACTATTATTTTTTTATTGATAAAAAAAAGAAAAAAAAAACAGTGTTTTATGTCCACTTCTTAGTAATATACTGTGTTGATAGTGGCTTCAACCGGATAATTTTTCCATATTTTTCGGGAACAATGCCAATTTTTTACTGTAAAATTGTATAAGTATTTAACCCTTTTATTAAACGCAAGTATGAATAAAGGAATGATACTTAAATTATGTGTGCCTTGTTAGATCTATTATCCTAGACGATAAAATTACAAGTTTCCATTTTAAAGGACTGAATGAAAACTGAACAATTGCAAAAATGAAATGTTATTGTTATACTAAGCTAAGTTTATCGAATCACTGATTAAGGAGGGGTGAAGACAAAACTAATTTGACTCTGTCAGTTAATATGTCCACAAAATGTAAAAAAATAGTCCAATTGTAATCTTAATATTATCCATGAAACTTCCCTTTTGAGGAAGAAACATCGAGTTCAATGATGTTACATGTCTCACCATTGGATTTAGCTGAGCACTAACGAACGAAGAACAGTTTGCGTAAAAGTGGTGAGCGAGGAACTTTGGACGACTATTAGAACTTCGAGAGAAATCGAATACACAACCTATATAATTGTTGATCACATTGCACTGGTAGATAATGGTTATAATACAGGGACCGTAAAACTAATATTGCCAATACTTTATTACCTTAAACTAGGCATAATTTAAAACGGAAAACAATTCATTTCAGTCATACAAATAGGTTCCACGACTGGAAAAGCTACAATCACTAACCGACTAGAGGCATTGTTAAGTAAGCTTGGAGCTCCCAGATATAGTGCTACTCTATAGTTCATGGCATAGAACTTACCAGGGTCTGACCAGCGATCGATCTTGCCAACAAGTTTGATGGTAGCAAAGTCAACATTTCTACCACCTCATCTGGCCAATTATTATCTCTTGTTCATTCAACGGTTAATAATGTTGGCGGTCCACAACTACCTATTTTTTATGTTTCTACACAGCAATGGCCAAGTTCAAATATTAAGCTTTACAGTTATTAAAGTGCTTGCTATTATTTATTGTAACCAATGAAGTAAACCGTAAATATGTTACATTTTAAATCTGTTGCTCATAAGATGGATGTGCAACATATGACATACGTTTAAAGTATAATGCACCTGAAACAAAGTTTTACATTAGTATTTACATTTTATTAGTAAGATTTTATACATACATTCCATTTAAAGTTTAAATTAGATGATAGAAAGTGTTATAATGTTGCATGATAATTTGGGAGTTTACCATGCATTGCTCATGCAAACAAAACACAGTATAAGTACGTTTATAATTTTTCAATCTGGTATAGTTTTGAGGCAAAGTTTGCAAATTAACTACAGACTATATGAAAGTGAATAAATTTTAATCATCTTTTGTGATATGCAAAAGCCAAAATTTACAACAAACATGTTATACTAATGATTATTGGATTAGTATCTCACAATACGTCTAGGTCTGTACCAGTTTCCATGGTTAGCTGTTGAAATCAGAGGTGAAAAGACACTTATTTTTAGATTAGTTAGTTAGTTAATTGTTAGCTACTTAAATTCTGTCTGTCTGTCTGTTCATACAATACTCGATAGTTAAATAACCGATTGATATCAAGTTCGATTATGTAGCAAGTTACTCCATGACAAGTTACTCGGATGTGCCCAAGTAATAAAAATCCCGGTCCGTCGTAAAAGTATTTGTTAGTAAGGGTCACAGTATTATTACGTATTATTACAAGTTAAAGCATTATTACAAGTGAACCTGATAAGTGAAAACAAAGTGAGCCCGATAAGTGAAAGTATTTATGACTCGATAGTAAAGAAAGTACTGGGCAATATGATTGAACTCACTGATATTAAACGCTTATCGGAAATAATAAGGAAATATCGATCCTGGTTAAATGTGTTTTTTGTTTTAAAATAAAGATAGATTTTTCCCATCTTACAGAGTCTGAGAATTTAATTCAATTTTTTGGAAGTATTGTGAATTAAATTTTGGTCGTAAAGTTAATATCAAGTTTTGTGTTATATTGATTTTTGAGTATTTTGAGAAGAGAACTTTTTATTTTATTTTGTTAATTTAAACCATTTTTGGAGAAGTATACATTTTTAGTTTCATTTTAATTTTAACTCATTTTTTGATCAGATTCTTAATTAGATTTGTTCGATTGTGTGAAGTTTTGAAGAAAATCGAATCTAAAGTTTGTCAAATTTGTCAAATTTTGAGTGAACTTTAATCTCGGAATAAATCAAATATTTCCGAAAAGTTGTTTTGATTTACGAAGTATTAGCTCCATATAAATTTAAAATATGTACTATAATAACGGTACAAATGTGTGAAAATTACAACGCATTTGTATGATTTATTTTACTTTATCCTCGTTTTTATTTAGTTACGTTATTTATCTATTTAACATACATATATTTCTGATCTAGAACAAACAAGATAATATGAAATATAGTACTTTATTAAGAGGTAAGTTTTCGACTAAAAACTTTCGACTACTTAACCTCATATAGTAATGAGGACCTAGTAATGTTTTATTAACTTAAAAATTGAAAGATTTCATGATATACCAATTCTGTAATATGGGAGAACAAAGCACAAGAAATTTAAATAAATATCTTAAAAGTACTATGGTTGATAACTTTATTTCATCGAAAGGCAGCACATATGTGTAGAATGTGTAATATTTATACATTGCAAGGACCTAGTACAGTCTCCGTAGTTAAATAATATCCTCTTCGTGGCCATAACTTTAATCGCTGAATTTAACAAGATAATTGAGCCTCTTTATAATACACTACAACATAAAACATGTTTACAAAAAATTATTTAAATATGGTCAATGTGTACAAATTATTTGATATTTTAAATGTTAATTGTCCTAATGATAAATTTTTATTAGTGTTATTATAGGGTAGTAATTGAAATATATGTATGGGTTTCAATAATATAAGGTTATTTATATTAAAATATACATGCCCTATCACTTTATCAAAATATAACTCTAATAAACTAAAATAATTCTAGAAATCGCCAAAAACAAAGTCTTTTATATTAGAATAAATATATGAAGTTAATAAATTTATATTTAATGTAACCATAGTACTTACTCCATTTGACTGATATCAAACTATAGTGCTAAAAGTTTAATTTCAAATAATTTTACACCAAATTAAAACAAATCTACATCTATGTTTATTTTTGTCGTATAACCGTTAAATGGTATGTTATAGCACATTGTACAATTATTTATGATTTCTAAAAATTAACTTGAGGTCCTATTTTTATTTTTAAGCTAAAATTTTTTGGACCCTAATAAACATAAACACTTACAAAATTGTTTTAATAATTTCGTTTGCAGTCTATTATATTGCCTACAAGTCATGGATGTTATACTAAAAATATAATATCTTAGACGTGTTAAAACAAGGTATCTAAAAAGTTTATTTCTTTTTTGAAATATTTATTAATGTGTCATTTTTATTAAACTCATATAGAGAAATAATTATACAATTATCAGTATAGTGTGATAGAACTTTATCAAGGAGAGGCAGAATCTCTATTTATTATGATTTATCCTGCCTGCTCATATGGGACATTGAACTTTGTGAGGATCGTATAAAACAAATCAAGGACAAGAAACGGTATAGTAAAAAGTGCTGCGATCACAGACAGAGTTTGAATTTGCGCAATCTCTAAATCATTCTCGAAGTTCAACGCCTTAGACCATTCACCTACTGTATCTCCCAAACAGACCTTTTTATAGACGAGGCATATTTGTATACGTAGTAAATTTTTAAAACGTTTGGAACAATCTAAGTAACTTCCTTTGTATATTTAAAAGCAATTAAAATTATCAACATCTTAACATAACTAATCTTCAAAATGTAGTTTTATACCAAATGCATGTAGGATGCGGCAAAATCAGTTAACCGAACTGGTATTATTTATTTTGTGAGGATTTAACAAACGTTTGAGTAATAAGTTTGTGTACTTAAGGGCCTCCGCTCTGATGTATCTTCAAACCTCTTGTTTAATTTTTAAGCAGCTTTGCAGACCGTAGTTGAAGGTCTTCAAGAAAATGTTGTTGAAATGTTAAAAGAAAAACAAAGTCCTTTTCAAATTTTAAGTGGAAAACTACAATCTATTTGTTTGCAGAAACTTGACTATATTTTATATTTGAGTTTTACAGACTTTTTAGATGAATTAAGTGTTACAACTAGGTAGTAAATTCTTCAACTTAGGAGATTGTTCTGAAAATGTAAAACGTAGAAATGCCACTTCGAAATAAGGAATTGTCTTTACCTACGTACTTGTTATGTATCAATATTTGACTAACTAAATTTAAACGTCATAGTAATTAGTATTTAGATTTATTAAAGTGCAAAAATCATTGACATATGTTATTTTGTAGGTTGTTTGTATTTAATTGCTGACCATATATTTTATTTATAAGTTCATTGACAGTTGAGAGGTAAAGACATGTTTATAATGATATTCATGAAATAAAGATGTGTAAACAAAGATGCAATAAACGGCTTTAACAATGTGTTCATTTTACAGCCTGTTGTGCCCATGGCTTAACGGGACTGGTAAAAACTTCTGCAGGGTGGGCTAAGTAAAGTGGATCATTTAGTGGCGGATTGTGGTTGCTGACAAGTCTAGTTCTACTCCGATCCTCTGTTGTGGCAAGCCTGTAAACCAGCTGTGTATACATTCCACTGATGATATTCTCTTAGTACATTTAGTGGCGGATTGTGGTTGCTGACAAGTCTAGTTCTACTCCGATCCTCTGTTGTGGCAAGCTTGTAAACCAGCTGTGTATACATTCAACTGATGATATTCTCTTAGTACATTTAGTGGAGGGTTGTGGTTGCTGTCAAGTCTAGTTCTACTCCGATCCTCTGTTGTGGCAAGGTTGTAAACCCGCTGTGTATACATTCCACTGATGACTCTCTTAGTACATTTAGTGGAGGGTTGCTGACAAGATTAGTTCACTCCGACCCTCTGTTGTGACTAGATTATAAGACCGACATGTGTATATTTCGCTTATGACGTTATCTTGGTACGTTTAGTGGTGGGTTATTGTTGTGGGCTGGACTAGCTCTTCTCCGGTCCTCTGTGAAGGCCGCTGTGTGTAAATTTCTGTTAGTGAAATTCTCATAGTTAATTAAGTTGCACGTTTTAATTGGTGAGTAGTATTTGCCAAGGATCCGTGCCACTCGTTTATACTCCTCCTGGTGGCTTCATCGTAGCTCGCTCAGTGGTTGGTTACGATTGTTGAGAGGACTAGTTCTAATCCAGTTGTCTTTGAAGGAATTTTCTGGTACTATTGCATTTATATATACCTGCTGGTGGCATCATCATAGCTCGCTCAGTGGCTGGTTACGATTGTTGAGAGGACTAGCTCTAATCCAGTTGTCTTTGTAGGAAGGTTTCTGGTACCATTGTATTTATATACCTGCTGGTGGCATCATCATAGCTCGCTCAGTGGCTGGTTACGATTGTTGAGAGGACTAGCTCTAATCCAGTCGTCTTTGTAGGAAGGTTCTAGTACCATTGTATTTATATACCTGCTGGTGGCATCATCATAGCTCGCTCAGTGGCTGGTTACGATTGTTGAGAGGACTAGCTATAATCCAGTCGTCTTTGTAGGAAGGTTCTAGTACCATTGTATTTATATACCTGCTGGTGGCATCATCATAGCTCGCTCAGTGGCTGGTTACGATTGTTGAGAGGACTAGCTATAATCCAGTCGTCTTTGTAGGAAGGTTCTAGTACCATTGTATTTATATACCTGCTGGTGGCATCATCATAGCTCACTCAGTGGCTGGTTACGATTGTTGAGAGGGCTAGATTTACTCCAGTCGTCTTTGTAGGAAGGTTCTAGTACCATTGCATTTATATACCTGCTGGTGGCATCATAATAGCTCGCTCAGTGGCTGGTTACGATTGTTGAGAGGACTAGCTCTAATCCAGTTGTCCTTGAAGGAATTTTCTGGTACTATTGCATTTATATACCTGCTGGTGGCATCATAATAGCTCGCTCAGTGGCTGGTTACGATTGTTGAGAGGACTAGCTCTAATCCAGTTGTCCTTGAAGGAATTTTCTGCCACCATTGTATTTATATACCTGCTGTTGGCATCATCATAGCTCACTCTGTGGCTGGTTACGATTGTTGAGAGGACTAGCTATAATCCAGTCGTCTTTGTAGGAAGGTTCTAGTACCATTGTATTTATATACCTGCTGGTGGCATCATCATAGCTCACTCAGTGGCTGGTTACGATTGTTGAGAGGGCTAGATCTACTCCAGTCGTCTTTGTAGGAAGGTTCTAGTACCATTGCATTTATATACCTGCTGGTGGCATCATAATAGCTCGTTTAGTGGCTGGTTACGATTGTTGAGAGGACTAGCTCTAATCCAGTTGTCCTTGAAGGAATTTTCTGGTACTATTGCATTTATATACCTGCTGGTGGCATCATAATAGCTCGCTCAGTGGCTGGTTACGATTGTTGAGAGGACTAGCTCTAATCCAGTTGTCCTTGAAGGAATTTTCTGCCACCATTGTATTTATATACCTGCTGTTGGCATCATCATAGCTCACTCTGTGGCTGGTTACGATTGTTGACAGGGCTAGCTCTAATCCAGTCGTCTTTGTAGGAAGGTTCTAGTACCATTGTATTTATATACCTGCTGGTGGCATCATCATAGCTCACTCAGTGGCTGGTTACGATTGTTGACAGGGCTAGCTCTAATCCAGTCGTCTTTGTAGGAAGGTTCTGCTACCATTGTATTTATATACCTACTGGTGGCATCATCATAGCTCACTCAGTGGCTGGTTACGATTGTTGACAGGGCTAGCTCTAATCCAGTCGTCTTTGTAGGAAGGTTCTAGTACCATTGTATTTATATACCTGCTGGTGGCATCATCATAGGTCACTCTGTGGCTGGTTACGATTATTGACAGGGCTAGCTCTAATCCAGTCGTCTTTGTAGCAAGGTTCTGCTACCATTGTATTTATATACCTACTGGTGGCATCATTATAGCTCGCTCAGTGGCGGGTTGCGGTTGTTGAGAAGACTAGATCTACTCCATTATTTTTTGTGATGTTCTCCACCTCTGTAATTACATTCATGATGGAGATATTGTCATTGTATATTTAGCGGTGGAATTTGGTAGTGACAAGACTTCATTTAGTCTGTTCCTATGTTTTATGAAGTTGTTGTTGGAACATTATTTATCATAACGTTATAAAAAGGACATAATAAAGGGTAAACCTGTGGAGAAGGACTTTTAATGAAATTGCATATTGTTTTTAAGTCGCTGTAAGCACTCTGCGTGCTTGTGAAACCAAACTTCGAAGCATTGTTTTCATTTTATAAAACTGCTTCGCTTAATATTCTCATTGGGTTCAGAAGATCTCATTTAGTTTCTAATTTAAAACAAACTACATATATGTAACAATTATTTTAGGTACTATTTATTATTTTTGCTCTGCTACTTCCAGGCTTTTAGGTATTATTTTTTTTTTATAAACACAGTTTAAAGAAAGTGGTAATTTACATATCGATATTCGACCCAATAAAAACTTTATATTGAATGTCATTTGGACTGATTCTTGTGAAACATAAAGCAGTGTATTGTAATAGAAATTTTTCAATATAATATTCACATTTGTAACTTAAGTACAGTAACAACAGTTAGCATTGTACATACATTCCCACTATAAATTTGTACACTTGCCGTTACATTTAATGCTTTAAAGTATACTGTAAATGCAGCTGAAACAGCAGTTGTGAGTACAAGTCTTGAACTGGAAAAGTGTATCTAGAGTAGTATTATTGCAAATATTTTATTAAGATGTACTTTATTTTTATATATTTTCCCCACATTGATCAAACATAGGCAATTTTTTTCGTTCATATGACTACCATGGTAGATAACCAGTTTCCAAACTCTTAAAGAAATAGTTTTAATTAATAGAGAATAATTAATAATAGAGATTAACTAATAGCGGAATTTAAATTACATAATTCAATGTTCAAAACAGCGATTATTTCAATCTTCACATTTACGGTGGTTATGCGTGTATCATTTATAACACAAAATTCTACAGTACTATACTATAAGACGGTGCCAATAAATAAACAGTTGATATACCCAAAACATCGTGTATGTTGACAAGCCTCGAAGTGGATAATGCAATTGAAAATATTATTACTCTAGTCGAGCAAATTAATTGCTTGTTGTGGATACATGACAACGTTGTTACGAAGCATTACACTCGAAATACATGTGTAACCGTTGATGATGGTTTATTAATTTCCACTTCGTAAACATACATTATCTACGGAGTGGTATTGACGTTTTGTTACTTCATTGAAGCTTCTGCGCTTACGGATAAATGATGGATTCTTAAATCTCGTAACATTTATTGATATAAAGTTTACAGGTTACTTCATCGGAAATAATTTACTTTTTTCAATTTTTAACTTATGATTACTTGTAATGATTTACTTACTGCAACGTTTTAAGCTCTTACATTAGGAGTGAATGATATTATTTAGCCAATTTGAGAATATATATTCAATTTCTTTCAAAGTGTTAGGGTATTAACATAAATTAATTTAATATAATCACTTAAACTTATGGGTTTAAACAATAGTTACCTCCTTCGTCCTATAAAGCTTATAAAAAATATTTACGTCCTTCAAACATTCAATCATTTATTTATAGCTAATATTCTTATTTATTTAACTTTATCAGTTAATTGGTAATGATTTGGCATCATTAATGATGTTATACTGGAATATTGTAACTTATAACCATTAAAACTTTTACTAGTGATTTATGTAATTATATTCATGATATGGTTTTCGTATAAATAGAAACAAGTATATATCAAAATTCTTTTAAGCCCGCAGAATGAGAGCAGCTTCCTGTTTAATCTTTAGAATACATCAATTTCAACGGAACCTACACTTTTCAGTTCAAACAATTTTATTTCTGTATTAAAAACTGATATTTCTAAATATGTTTTTATACAATTGACTGAAATTATTTTCTCATATTTTTGTATTAAATTCGGATCAGCGATCACGGACTATAGTAGGTCAATTGCGATATTTATAATCATCAATTCTTGGGTTGCCAAATGGTGCAAATGTGCATTAAACATAGGAGATTGCATTATTTGGGTTAAATCGATTTCTAGGTTTTATAATATATTTTTATATTTATAGTAGAACTTTGCAGGCTTTAATAATATTTTTGGAAATTCAAGAAAGCAATCTGGAGCTGGACTCTTAAAATGCTTCTGTGTTTTATGATTACACCAATGAATGTCACGAGAAAGGTTCACCTTTGTCCTTAAAAGGTAGTTACTCTCCTAAAGTACCAAGCTGAAAGGCAATGTTGTCCTTTGTGAAAGCACCTTTACATTATAGATCTCTATAAATGCTACCAAAGCCACCAAACAGTTTTACATTTTATCCCGCCTTACCTATATCCAGTCAACCATTAACTCCTAAATACAATTATTTTAAATTGCAAAGTAAAATGTACATAAATATAATATATTAATATACACACATTTGTACAGTTTTTGATCAATATACTTTATTCTTGTTTCCATCTGCAATGAGAATACATTTTTAGGGGATAAATGCACAAACAATTGGTATTGCAAAATCACACAAAATGGTATTCTTAAATTTAATAGAGAACTTTCCCTTAAAGAACAAATCAATCACCAGCACGCTAGTTTTAGTGAACATCGAAATCGGACAGCACACAGTACTGTCAAAAAAGTTAAATGTACGTCTTTTCATAGATATTTAATTTTTTCGGCAATAGTTCCATGCTCATTTTGTAACCGTCATATGTACAAGTACATGTCAAGCCATCGTCGGCTGACCACATAAAAACTCTAGAGAACTAGGAACTTTAATCTCTTAAGTTGTCCGATAACTTATAACTATTCTTAATGTGTCAGACGTGCTTAATTAGATTAACCATTTCATACACATTCATTTGACCGCCATCAAAACCAGCTTAGCGGATTTTTAATCACTTTCTTTTAAAACATTCCTTCACTTATTTAGAGAAAACCATTAGTATTAAAAAATATTGTCTATGAGAAATTTAAAAAATATAAAAAACAAATTAAAAAAATATTGTGTAATTTTTAGAAATTTTGAAATTCAATGGCCTATTCTGATCTGTATCGGCAGGTCTTCAGATCCAACAGTTTTTATTTCACTGGTTACCTAAAAGTTATGTGATTGTAGTTCACACATAATTTATGAATGTAAATTACTGTCTTATTGTAGAAGTAAATTACATTCACAATTCGTAATATAACAAAGTTATGTTAAATGGCATTGTTTATATTATTATCTTACATAAAAAGATTTATATACAAATGTATATAATAAACAATTACGTTTTAATAAATTCCAGTTACAGCTTTGAATAATCAGTAATTGGTGTATGTATTATGAGCTACTACATGAACTGTAACTTGTACTACAAACCTAAAATTTAAACTCCCTTTAAACCTCCAGTATTTATTATTGGAAATGTAAGCTTTGTGCAGCGGTATAAAGTATAATTTATTCTCTTTGAAGTCTAGTTCCATCATTATCTGAGGTATAGATAAAACCCGCCAGCTGCCGTATAAAAGAGTCTTAAATAAACTGGTGCCAGGGGTTGAGGTTCATCTTTTAGATTAACTTTACTGTTCCCTCTGCATTATAATGGCCTTCAGCATACATAGCACGTTACAAGAAATAATGGTTGCATTGCTAATAAAGTAGTAAAATATTTCGTCTTTCAGATAAAAAACATGTACATGTACGTCTTCTGAACTTGTAAGCATGTGCAACATAAATGACTTTAAAGATTTCTTTGATTCTACTGGTTAAAATGATTAACCAACGAATTTCAATGTCTTTAGTCAATAAATATTAATTACCTGTATTTAGAATCTAATTTTTCTTAACTCTTTGTACACGAAATACGCGGTACCAAAAATGTGTTTCCCTTCTTTATAGCAATTGAAAATATCTTATAGACCAAGAAATGGTAAAACTTTATTCAAAATATAATAAAAAATCTATAAAAAACTTTTTTCAGAAGAGCTTCTGTGGATAAGGAATTCACTTACGACTACTCAGAGAAAATACGTAGATTATAGCTAAATAATAAGGCAAATGATAAATTATGCTCTTGAGTATAGATACGTTGATAAACCTCTCAGGACTGGACGCAGAGACTAGGGTTGTTGTAGAATTCCACCTCAGAAGTATTGATGTTCCTGCGAGGACGATCATAAAACCTATTATTCTTGCAGTATATCATAAAAATTGGTTCAAATTGGAATAGAATATAGTATTAGTGCTACTTGTAACTCGTCGCACTCGCCATCATGGCACTTTAGCATAGTAAAGTCGACCAGTAGCCTACATATACAGTCGTCATTTTATTTTCCAATTTGAGAGATATTCAGGACCTAACAGGGCCTTCCTAAATTTTTTAGTTGTCCGTCCGTCTATCTTGTATATATTCGTTGTCCGTATACCGGTCATCTGTGATATAACTCTTAGTAGACAGGTCCTGGAGACTTGAAACTTAGCGCAAGAATTCCTTTTGGTCCAAGGAAAAACTATATTGAGTTTGAGGTCAAAAGGTCCAGTAACTCCGTTTGTCTCTCTGTCTGCACGTACATGTGGTAACTTTTGATAGAGCAGTCCTAGTGATTGAAAGTTGGTAAATATATTCCTCTTGTTCAAAGGTATAAAACTATTGATTTTGTAGTCAAAAGGTCAAAAGTAGTCCGTCCATATGCTGTCGGTATGTCTGCCCGTCTGTACGGTAACTCCTGATACAAAGTCCCTGGAGATTTGAAAGATTTAAGTGTCACTTATATTCCACTTTCATCATGGAAGAAATATAACGATTTTAGGGAAAACATTTAGCCTGTCCATATGTGCATGGTTTTTGTTTTATTATGTGTGGTCCATAAATACTTCGTTTTTTCGGCTTCTTTAGTTCAAAATTTTCAAAGGGCTTATTAACATTTTTATAAAAAATTGGGAAAACACCCAAGTATCAATCAAGTAATGGAGTACTTATTTAGGACCTTAGCTGTATTAGTTAATGTAACTTTGTGAAATGTCCCTACCGGGCCATAATTAGGTGGAAAAGGAAGCTATTGAAGAATTTTCAAATGTAAACGTGGGTTGTGCGATACATCAGTTAAAAGGTTATAGACAATGAAAATGATAGCGCAAAAATATTTGTGTTTAAACACAATTAGAGGGTGCAACAAAACGTGTTAAAATATACTTTTAAAATTTACTTCTCTACCAGCTTATTTACATATAGAAAAGCAAAATTTTTCTCACAATCATAGGCCTATTATTTACCTACTCTTTAAGTCATCAGTTTCTTTTATAGATTTAAATGTTTTTTCACCTAGAAATGTTAGTTTTAATGTTTAGTTTACACACACACACACACACGTGTATATATATATATATATATATATATATATATATATATATATATATATATATATATATATATATATATATATATAAGTAGATAATAATATGGGGTTCCTGGCGCACTTTCGGAGCCGACCGAAAAGCAATGTAAAATACTGTTCAATGTACCATAAAGGAAGCTGAGAAATAACACAGCAAATCTCAATGAAAAATTAACCGAATCTACAGTCGTTCGTCTCCAAAAGCGATCGGTACATTACTATCTACTTTGTGGAATGAAAAATTAACCAAATCTACAGCTGTTTGCTTCTACTTTCTTAAGCTGTGCTTTGTAAAATGTTGTCAAATCTGCTACGAATAAAGGATTTATCTTAATAAAATTTAATCAATTTAAAACATTTTTACTAAAAACATACTGTACTTTAATAAAAAACTTTTCTACTAAATAAACAACATGAACTCACCAAGCTCTCTTCAGTTTCTAGCATTTCAAAAACTTACAAAGAAAGACAATTTTAACGAGTTCAACGAATTACCAAAACATTTTAAAGAACAGTTGATACTTTCCTTAAATGATACAGAATTCAAAGAACTTGTAAAGTCTTTTGCAGAAAAAACGTCTAATGGAGTGTTTTACTATCGGCAAAAAACTAAAAAAGTAAGGGATTACATATTTAATATAATTACGAAAGATATTGAAAAGAAAGTAAAAAATAAACAAACAGAGAGTTTTCATCGTTTTTTTATGACATTTTTCCCATATTATACGTTCTTTCAAGATAATCAAGACTTAATTGATGAATTTCTTAGGAATTTTTGTGAGTATCAAGATTTATCAACACAATTCATTAAAGAGCATTATAGAATTTTTCTTATAGAATATAGCCACATTTTGTGTGAAACAAAAGGTATTACTGTAGATAATATTCCATGTGATTCCTATGAAGAAAGACACCAACTATGGTTATCAAAACAGTACTATGACGTGGGGAGGGACTGCAAGTTTTAGAGTTAAGACTTTATTCTACAAAGTTAATTGTTATAATTTCTTTATCTTTAATAGTCTTCTTTCCAGTAACAATCAAGTGTAATTTTTCATTTTTGTTTAATTCTTTAATCTTTTTTTCATCCAAAACAGTCAAAAATCTGTTCGGCAAGTGTACTTTACAATCTTCCAACTCGGCAATTATTGTAAACCCGAATTTATGTTTCATTTTCTCCAAATTCAAAATTTTGTATTTCTTATTTTCTTCCAATTCATTTAACTTCTTATACTCTTTAAACTTACATTCTCCAATATCATTTAACTCTTTCAAGAACTCCATTTAAATAGAAAAAATTCAAAGTCAAAAAGTGCAAAACCATTTCTCGGTCGACCTTTTCTCCTCCCTCTGTCTCTTTCTCTCTCCCTCTCTTTTTATGCCTATGACACGATCACTTCTGCCGTTTATAGGCTAGGATCTATATTCAGGCTAGAGAGAGAGAGAAGAGCGAGATACGGATAGAGAAATGGTTCCGGAATACGATCTGAATACTTCTGAACTTGGTGTTTCTCCGCTATAGCCACTCGCATTGAAACAGTTCAGAAGTAAACTTCCTAACCGACCAAACCGAATTCGCGGACATATATACTCAGCAACACAATACAACAGCCCATCGAGAAGTAAAAATTTAAGAAATTAATTTAAAATATAATTTGAAAATTACAAGTAACAAAATGTACGCATATTTAAAATAGGTAAAATTATCTAACATTTTGAAAAAGAAAATGTTATAATAGTAAACGGGAACACAATTTTTATTCTTAAAAGCAAATCTGCATTACCGACATTTTAGTTCCGAAAGATTGCGCTGTGTGTATCAATGACAGTCGAGGTGTGCTACTACAGACCGACCATCACGATAATCGCTTCGCCTGCGTCATATCCGTAGTGATATCACGCCGTGAGAGGCGCAATCGTTGGTTTACAAGCACCATTTAGTTAAATAAATTTTTCTATCTAAATGGAGCGCGATAAAATATCATGTCCGTTCTGCAAAATAGAAATTTTAAGAAAAAACTATGATCGCCATTATAATTCTAAAAGTCATGAAAAAAACAAGCAAATTTACAATAATGAACTAAATTATTTAAGACAGTGGGCTAGAGAAAATAAAATTGCCGATCACGAAAACATGTTTAATATTGAGAAATTACGTGAATTAAAGAGAAATTTCAAAGTTGAAAAGAAAAATCTCGACCTATTTAATGATGAAAAACTTCATTCAATAGCTGAAAAGTTGGCTATCGGTACTAACGATAAAACCAAGTCTGAAATGATCGAAGAAATTTATAAAACTCTTAAAGTAAAATCCGAAAATATCATTGATGTAGAAGTTTTATCCTCAATACACGGTCTTTTCAAGCAATACATTTTAACAAACTTGAACGACAATTCCATGTCAATTTACAAATATCTTTCAATTAAAAGTTTAATCGAGAAATTTCAAGAAAATGTTAAAAATATGAAGGGCTATCTCTCTTTGGAATGTGAATACGAACGAACTTTAGTGAATGGTGAACCGCAAACATGTCTAATGTATTTTACTATCAAAGCAGACGAAATCTTTGACGTAAACGACTTTATTACTAAGCAATTTAATAAATTAACACATCGAGAACAAACGAATAATCCAAATAAAGGTTCCGGATGGACATTTAAAAGTTGTAAACAACTAGTTTTGAGCCTTAACAAACACGAAATGATGAATGCAGGATCATACATCGATTTACCAAAGAATATCAAAGATAAAAAAGCTTGTATAAATATAAAAAATAGAGATGATTTTTGCTTTATTTACTCAATAAGATGTGCTATTGAAAAACCAGAAAGAGACTGTGAACGTGTAAAGCAATACGAAAAATTTGTGAATGACGAAATATTTTCAGGTTTTGAGTATCCAATGTCTCTGAAAGATATACAAATATTTGAAAAACGAAGCTACAATTCCAAGTATAAGTATCCAACAATGTCTATCAATGTCTACAGTTTTGATGAAAATATTAACATTGTTCCGTTACAAATTTCTGAAAAATATGACGCTGAAACAAACATTGATTTATTGTATGTTAAACAAGATGATAAATCTCATTATGTTTTGATAACCGATTTAAATAAGCTTGTTTCTTCGCAGTTGTCTAAACATAAAGAAAGAAAATTTTTGTGTAGAAGATGTTTAAGCCATTTTTACAAATCTGGAGATTTAACAGATCACTTAGAAATTTGTAAAAATCATGAAGTTTGTAAGCCAATTATGCCATTTCCAGGTCAAACAACTAAATTTACTAATTATCAAAAGAAATTTAACCATCCGTACGTAATTTATATGGACTTTGAGAGCATATTAGAAAAAATTCCGACATGCAAGAACAATCCACAAAGATCGACTACAACCAAGATTCAGAGGCACATTCCTTATGGTTTTACTCTATATTTAGTGTCGAATGTGACCAATCGCATGTACAAACCGATATGTTATCGTGCCAAAAATGAAGAAGATTTGAAAAACGTCCCGACAAAATTGTTTGAAGAACTCAATAAATTATCGAAATACATAGCAAAAAAATATAATTCTAAGAACATGAAACCTATGAAATTGACAGAAGAAGAAGAAATTTCGTATCAAAATTCAAACGTTTGTCATATCTGTGAATGGTCTGCTTATGATGTTGGGTCAATTCAGTATGGTTTTACTCCTGATAGTTGGAAAGATAAGAGTTATAATAAAGTGAGAGATCATTGTCATTTAACCGGCAAGTTTCGAGGCGCAGCTCATGCATGTTGCAATCTAAATTTGAAATTTCCTCAGAATATTCCCGTTTTCTGCCACAATATGTCAAATTACGATACTCATTTGTACATAAAAGAATTGGCTAAACAATATGGAAATGTTGATTTGATTGCAAACACCGATGAAAAATATATAAATTATTCTGTAAATTCTGGATATGGCTATGAATTCGAAGGTGATAAGCCAAGAAAATTCAACAAGTTTTCGTTTGTAGACACGTTCAGATTCATGGCCTCATCTATTGAAAAATTAGCGAAAAATTTAAAGAAAGAAGACTTCAAACATACAAATCATTTTATACAAGATGGAAGAATATTGAATTAGATAATAGAAAGACAGCCAAATGACGACGACGAGATTTTTAAAATATTGTCTGGAAAAGGAATATTTCCCTATGAATTTATCGATAATATTGAAAAACTTGATTACAAAGAAGAGCTGAAAATTCAAGATTTCTATTCACTTTTGACAGACGAGAGCATATCTGAGAAAGATTATCAACACTACTTAAATGTATGGAACAAATTAAAAGAGAAAAATCTAGGGAATTACTCTGATTTGTACAACATTCAAGATGTTTTATTGCTTGCTGATATATTCGAAAATTTCAGAAATATTTGCTTAAATTGCTATAAACTTGATCCGGCACATTATCTAACAGCTCCAAGTCTCGCATGGGATGCTATGTTAAAATTAACGAAAATTGAGCTTCAACTGATACACGATTACGATATGTATTTAATGATTGAAAAAGGTATTCGTGGAGGTATTTCTCAATGTATTAAACGATATGTGAAAGCAAATAACAAATATTTGAAAGATTTCGATAAGACAAAGCCCGAAAACTATTTACTCTATCTCGATGCAAACAACCTTTATGGGTATGGTCTTATGCAAAAACTGCCGTTTAGTGATATCAAGTGGATGGATCCTAAAACGTATACAAAAGAAGAGTGGCAAGAAACAATTTTAGAACTCACTGGCGACGAAGATTATGGCTATATTCTCGAAGTCGATCTTGGATATCCAACAAATTTACACGAACATCACAAGGATTTACCTCTTGCTCCAGAACATTTTAAAAACAAACTTTGCACAACTCTACTAGATAAAACTGAATACGTTGTTCATTCGAGAAATTTGAAGTTCTATTTGGAACAAGGTATGATTTTGAAACATGTGAATAGAGTTATTGCATTCGATCAGAAGCCTTTTATGAAAGAATACATTGATTTTAACACAAACATGAGAACCAAAGCTACAAGCGACTTTGAAAAGGACTTTTATAAGCTGATGAACAACTCAGTTTTTGGAAAATCTATGGAAAATGTGAGAAACAGATGTGATATTAAGCTTGGAAATGAAGAATTTTCAATGAAACAAGCTAAGAAAACAAATTTCAAATGCTTTAACATCTTTGACGACAACTGTATAGTGAGTCACATGTACAAACAAAAGGTTAAATTTAACAAACCGATTTACATAGGATTTTCAGTTCTCGACCTCTCAAAATTGCTAATGTACGAGTTTTATTACAACAAATTAAAGAAGTTTGATCCAGATTTGAATCTGTGTTACATGGATACAGACAGTTATTTTCTAGAATTGAAACGAGATCCTTTTAAAATTATTAAAGAAAATATAGATGACTTTGATACAAGTGATTATCCAAAAGAACATGAATGTTTCACTACTAAAAATAAGAAGGTAATAGGGAAATTCAAAGATGAGTTAAATAGCGAAGTTTTAGAAGAATTTTGTGGTTTAAGGTCTAAGATGTACTCGTACAAATATCTAGATAAAAACCCAGTTAGGTGTAAAGGAATTAAGAGAAGCGTTGTAAATAAAACAATAAATATCGAAAACTTGAAGAGATGTTTGTTCGAAGATAAAGAAGAATTTAGGGAGATGACAGTCATCAAAAGTTATAAACATGAGTTGTACACTGTTACCGTAAACAAGCTGGCACTGAACGCTAAAGATGATAAGAGAATTGTCCTAGAAAATAAGATCGATACAGTACCGTATGGCTATAAAAATGAAGCAAAATCTGATATATTAGACGAATTAAATAAACTTGGAAACTTTGATATGTAAATGGAAGATGATTTAATTCACTGTCACAAGTGTAAAAAGAAAACGAAAAATATAGATTCAAAAATCGTTCAAACTCAAAATGGATTGTATAGAATTGCTGCAAAATGTTCAAAATGTAAGACAAACAAGAGTAAGTTTATAAAGAATCCAAATCCAAAACCTGTTAAGCAAGAATTGAAGACTAAAGATGAGATAGAGATTGAAGCTCGAGAAATTCATGCACCAGTACGAAAAAAGTTTAAAAAGAGAAAAATTATAACATTAGGAATTGACGATTTATGGGCAGCAGATTTAGTTATAATGTCTAACTATTCAGATCAAAATGATGGATTTAAGTATATGTTAAATGTTATTGATACTTTCTCAAAATATGCTTGGTCAAGAGCTATCAAAAGAAAAAACGGCAAGGATATTTCAAAAGCTTTCGAAGATATAGTAAAAGATGCCATAAGGATCAATCACAAACCTCCTAACCTACTTCATACAGATAAGGGTTTAGAGTTTAAAAATAAAGAATTTAACGATGTTTTGAGGAAATACAACATTAAGATTTATCATACTGAAAACGAAGAGAAATCAAGTATTGTAGAGAGATATAACAGAACTCAAAATGAGAGAATGAAAGTAATTTTTGAGATTAATAAAAACTTTAAATGGATCGATATTCTTCAAAAAATCGTAAACAATTATAACGATACAGTTCACAGCACAATCAAAATGAAACCGAAAGACGTAGATAAGGATGCAGAAAAGGAGTTATTAGAGACCGTTTTCAAGTATGTTCCACCTGAAATTCACACGAAAACTAAATTTAAAGTCAATGATCATGTAAGAATTGTTAGTAAAAAACAAACATTTTCGAACAAATATAAGAACAATTGGTCAAGAGAAATCTTTGTGATTTATCAAATTAATAACACAGATCCTGTAACTTATAGTATAAAAGATTTAAATAATGAAGAAATAACCGGAAAGTTTTATGAATATGAATTGAAGAAGTCAAAACTGTAATATAAATTTTCTATATATAAATGGCGCATCAAAAGAAATGTACAAAGTGCAAAGAATTTAAAGATTTAAATGAATTTTATAAAGATAAAAATAGGAAAGATGGAATGCATTATAATTGCAAAGATTGTGAAAGGGAATATCATAAAGAATTATATGATAAAATAGAAAAATTAACTTTGGAAGATAAAGAATGTCTTAAATGTAAAGAAACTAAAAAAATTTCAGAGTTTAATAGTGATCACTATAGTAGAGATAAGAAAGACTCATATTGTAAAGATTGTGTAAAGAAGAATCACCATAGATTATATTATGAAGATACTCAATGTGAATGTGGAAGAACTATAAAATGGTTAAATAATTATCAAAAACATTTACAAACAAAATATCATAATTCAAGAGTTTAACATTTTCATCGTGTAATAATTGTTTCTATATAAATGGAGTCTCAAAAGAAATGTACAAAGTGTCAAGAAGAGAATAGAAAAGACTGTTATTGTAAGGAATTATACGTTAAAATGGACAAATTAACTTTAGAAGAAAAAAATTTTTACTTTTGTAAAGAAATTAAAAATATTTCTGAATTTAATAACTGGCAGTATAGTAAAGATAGAAAAGATGCTTTTTGCAAAGATTGTGCTAAAAAAATTTTCAGCGAAAGTTATAAAAACGAAATGCCTTGTGAATATGAAAAAAAGATTTTACAATGGTTACCTAGTTATGCTAAACATTTACAAACAAAATATAATAAATCGAGAGTTTTTAGTAAAATTTAGAAACATTTTCATCGTGTAATTTAGATATTCTATAAATCAGTCGAGATTCTGCCATATTTGTAGTAAAATGATTTCCGTTGTATAAAATATTCAAAGATTCTTTCATTTGGTTGTAGAGATTTATACTATTTGGATCTCCTTGTCTTAATAAAATTTCCATTTCTGGGTAATCAATTTCAAGTTCTTTCAATCTTTTCGGTATTTCTCTCTTTTGAGCTCTGATAACGTAATAAGGATATTCCCACATGTGATTCTTCTTAATTAATACAAAAACATGGTGTTTTTTCTTAGCAAAATCTTTACAAACAAGGTCTGGTTTCATTAAGTCAATTTTTACACTTTGTTTTGCGATTATTTCCGTTTTTATTTCATCTTTAATTTGCAAGTGTTTAACTTCGTCCTCTAAATATTTAATCTTGTTTTCAAGTTTGTACTCACCAAATTTACGAATACTTGGCAAAACTTCTTTTGTAACCCACTTTTGAAAGGTTTTTGCTTCTAATTTATTAGATCTTAGTATTAAAGAATAAAATCCAGATTCATTAATGAAAATAGTGTCAGGATGAAGATTTTGAAAGGGTCTATGGCATAGACTCTTGTAATTTATATATTTAAAGGCTATTTTCTCGTCATTATCAATATTATTTATGATAGCTTGTCTAGTATTTTCATATTGTAAAATTTCTGCAACATCTTTAGCCTTAAACCAAATTTCATTATTTTCGTCAACAATCGTGCAAATGTCTTTATTATTGAATGTAAGTTGATTGTTGAGTAGGTCTACAACTGACTCCAATTAGATAGAAAAGAAATTTAACTAGTAATTTTTATTTCAGTATAAAGTCTAGATTCATTGATAAAAACAGGGTCAGGATGAAGATTGTTAAGGGGTCTATGGGATAGACTCCTGTAATTTATACATTCAAAAGTTGTTTTCTTGAAAATTTGAAGGTAAGCTATTCAATAGCTCCCCTTGATTCATCATTCTTTCGACAATCTTAAATATATTGTTGTTTTACTCTCATTATTTAATAAATTTCCCTCAGAGTCTTGTATAGTTAGAACGATTTTTTGAATTCTTTTAATATTTTTTCTAATTGGAATATAATCGATTTCATTCGGTTTTTCACTGATTTTTGATCCATAAGTAACATTTGGGAAAAATGTGTACAAAATTTCAGATTCTTTGTGTAAGTGTTCGGTATGATTTTCAAAACTAGGTTCAACGAGATTACAGTGTACTTCAATTACATCAAACGGTCTAAATTTTGGCGTTTTATTTCCTAAATATACCTGATTTGGCTCAATAGTTTCTTGAACAAACCCTAATAAATCTACAATAATTGCTGAAAACATTATTCTTACTGGTGATTTTATTTGAATTTTATTAGAAAGATAATTTTTTTGCATTTCAAACTTGTTTTCGTCAAAGTTTAAAGATTTATCTGATTGTTTGAATGTTTTCAGATAATTTTTAAGGGAATTTTTTATTTGATCGAAAGTATAATATCCTTTGTTTAAACCATAATATTTTGTTACGTTCTTCATACTAAATCCTATACAATAAGGAGAACTTTCACTAATATTTATTACAAAATTATCAGAATAAAAGCCGCTTAAACCGATAAAATAATTTGATTCTTCCTCTAAGTGTATAGGATGTTCCAAGTTTAAAACTAATTTAGAGCTTTCTGAAGTCAACTTGAACAGCTTCATTTTCGCAAGCGTTGCTTCAAGATGAAAATCTTCTATTTAAATGGAGACATTTTTAAAGCAAAAAGATCAGATAAAACTTCAAACGTTTGAAGAAAATAAGAAAGATCAACCAATCAGATTGTTAATTGTTGGTTCAAGTGGATGTGGAAAAAACAACTTTATTATTGAATTTTATCTACAATAGGTTGATTCCTTATTCCAATTTGTATGTTTTTAGTAAATCTTTAGAACAAGACGCCTATAAAAAATTACAAGAAAGATTTGAAAATATTGAGAAAAACTTAAACAAAAAAATATCACATTTTTATAATGCTTCTGAGGACATAGTTCCGTTAAGCGAATGTAAACCCAATTCGTTAATCGTTTTTGATGATTGTATTTTGGAAAATCAGGACGTTATTAAGGAATATTTCGTAATGTCTCGTCACAAAAACATATCTTGTATCTATCTTTCCCAATTTTAAGCAAGATGATCACTATTCGAGAAAGATTTATAACAATTATGTGGGATCTGATATGAGTTTTAACCACTTTATTGAGTTATGTGATAAAATTTGGAAGGAAGACTACGGATTTTTAACTATTAATCTAACTTTGAAGCCTAAAAGTGGTAAATATTTGAATAAATTTTCCAATATAAACGTGTGATAATCTAGTTGTTTTCATGTTTTTACGTTCACGTTTACGTTTCGTGTTCTCGTTTTTACGTTCCACGTTCACGTTTTACGTTTCACGTTCACGTTTTACGTTCCACGTTTCGTGTTCTCGTTTCGTGTTCACGTTTCCACGTTCCACGTTCACGTTTTACGTTCCGTGTTCACGTTTCGTGTTCTCGTTTTCACGTTTCGTGTTCACGTTTCCACGTTCCACGTTTACGTTTCAAAATTTTCCTAAATAAATGGCGAACGTAACTTCAGAAGAAGCAAAAAAACTTGATCAAATAGAAAAGAAATTAATCAAAGAATTTAAAGAACAGATTCGAATTGATGAAAAAGAACAAGAATTTATTCAAAAAATTAATCAACCTGTAACATCTGCAATAAAAAATGTTGAGGGCAAAATTGAAAATGTTTTAAGCGATAATCAAAATTTAATGAATTTGGTTCCAGTTGTACGACAATTTGCTGATATTTCGATACCAGAATCTGAGTTTGAATTGCCAAAATTACCATCTTCAACACCATTTAGACCTCGAATCATTGAAGACTCTACCATAGTTGAACCAATAAGTCCTGGAACAACGGATATAATAATTGGTGAAATTGGTAAAAAAATTTCTTCCTAGAGCAAAGGATGATAAATTTGGTTTGTATTGGGACAGAAAAAAGAAAAGTTTTATGATTGGAAATTTGCCCGTGAATTTTGAGCATAATGATATCATTATTAATGAAAAAACATATGAAGGAACTCAAGGTTTATGGAGATTATTAACAGGCACTGATGTTCCAAAAGATAATTTATATTCTGAAGAAGATTTAAAAAAGTATACAGAAATTTTATGGGAATCTGACTCAATTTACAAAAATAATGATCCATCAACTAAGAAACCAAAGTCAAGTAAAGGTAAAAAATATCTCAATTTGATTAAACCAATTTGGGAAAAAACGAATCGAAGGATCAGGTGTGAGAAAATACAGTGATAATAAGATTGAATACAGATATATCGACGATTTGACAAAACTCGATGGAATTATTAATTATATTTATGCTCAAGAAAAGGCTGGAAACAACAATTTTTTGAACGAAAAGAAAGCGATTAAAGATTTTATTTCGAACAAACTTGATGAAATGATTGAAAAACCTGATGGAATTAAATATTTAAAACGAGTTTTGCCGGCAATAAGTTCATCTATGATTGAAGGTAGCGGACTTTTGAATGATTTTATCAACAATTTACCTTTTGAATTACACGTACCAACTTATCAGTATCTGGGGCCTGGCACAAAACTCGAAAAAAGACTAAAAAGAGGAGATACTGGTATAAATAAATTAGATCAAGCTGCTATGGAACACGATATTTTTTATGCAAAACATAGAGACACAAATTCCAGACATATCGCAGATAAAGTTTTGCAAGATAAGGCAATGGATAGATTTTTATCAAAAGATGCTAGTTTAGGTGAAAGATTTGTGGCGCTTCCAACAGCTGGAGCAATGTTTTTGAAGAGAAAACTAGGAATGGGAATCGAAGAGAACTTGAAATTTTAACTATATAAATGGAGGTGAACGTAAATTTCAGCAAAAATCAGAAAGAAAAAATAAAATCCGCTTTTAAGAAGAAAATACCCGTTAGTATTCAATTTAAAATAGATCAACTAAAAAATGGCGAAGATAAGATATTTTTAACAAATAGACAATACAATAAACTCGAAAAACATAAGAAAAACAATAAAGGAACCAGAATAGAATTTTCTTATAATCAGTTGAAAGAACTTAAAAATGGTGGACTTTTGAAAGATTTATTAGATTTTGGAGAAAATATTCCAGTTGTTAAAAATGTTGTTCCTTATGTTCGTAAAGCTGCTCCAATCGTTAAAAAGGATGTGATTCCTAATGTTCGAAACATTTTAAATTGGTTAGATAAAGAGTTGGAAGATGTTACAGGATCTGGATTAGATGAAAAAACTTTGAATTACGTGAAATCAAACATTAAAAAAAATTTGAAATCAAACCTTTAACATTCGGGGAATTGGAAGAAATCTGCAAAAATATTAAACATTTTAGAGGAATCTTCATGAGAGATACATTACCTGAAAAAGTTAAGAAATTTGAATGTGGAATTGTGAATTTAGACTCGATTATGGGAAGTGGAACGCATTGGATTTGTTATTATAAAAATGATAAGAATGCATGTTATTTTGATTCGTATGGAAGAATTGAGGACAAACCACCTATAGAATTGATTAAATATTTGAAAAAATCAAGCGTCTACTACAATGATTCTCAGATTCAAGACTATAAAGATCCCCCAATTTGTGGTCATTTATGTGTTTTTGTTTTGAATGAACTGAGTACTGGTAAAGATTTTAAAGAAGTTGTTAACAAATTATTACTTAATAAATATGGATTCACAAAATATTTTTGACGTATTTGGAACACAAATTATTCAAAATGTAGATAATAGTTTGAATTTTGATAGTTTGAGAAATGGGTTTGATAACAAGTTAGAAAATGTATTACAAAACCTTCCAGATTCAGATATGTTTGCTGTCGAGATTGAAGATTTTAAAGCAGAATATGATAACAAACTTGCAAATTTCATGAGTTCAAATGAAGTTGCTGATAAAATAAAAACATTGGAAAAAGAAGTTGATGATGGTGTAAAAAAATTATTTACCAATTTAATGTCTCATATCGAAAAAAGCTGATAAAATTACTGAAGCGATCAAAGTTGAAAAGAATTATGTTAGTTTAGCTAATAAAAAAAGAATTGTCGGTGTTCGACCTGGTATTGACAAACATGATGTTGTTGTTAAAGAACAAATTTTAAAACCTCTAAAATTATCAGAAAACATCGATATTGTTGATTTACATGATCCGAATGTTAAAAATGCCTTAGATTTTAAAGGAAAAAGAATTAGCGGTGTTAGTAAAGGAATTAATCCATTTGATGTTGTTGTAATGATTCAATTAGAAAATCCTATTAAAATGTTTAATGAACTAAAACAAAATTATGAGAATCATAAACAGCATGTTAAAGATTTTACAACAGAAGTCTATGAAAAACTTGATGAAAGAAGTAAAAGATCAGTAGACGATGTTGGTGAATTACTTGATAAAGTAAATAAACTAGAAGAAAACTTTAATACATATAAAAATGATGTTAATGTATTAGTTGGTGAAGTAATTAACAAAATTCTGGAAGATTTTGATACACATTTCAATGAGAAAGTAAACTTTTTTGAAAATTTTGGTACACGTTTCAATGAGAAAGTAACACATAATAATGAATTACTTAAAAAAATAGATGATCGATACTCTTTATATCTCGATAAAGTAAATAAACTAGAAGAAAACTTTAATAAATTTAAAGAAGATGTTAATAAAACTTTTGAAAATATTGATAACAGATTTAATGGATTAGGCGGCTATGATGACTAATTTTCCTTATATAAATGGCGCTCATATATTGTGTGAGATGTAAAGAAAAAACTGCAACAAATGATATAAAATACTATGCAAACATCAATGGAGTTAAGAGAATTTCTGGAAAATGTGCTGAATGTAACGCAAAAAAGAGCCAATTTATAAAAACTTGATTTTGAAATTTTTTCCTAATAAATAGAGATGGCGGGACATTACAGTGCTTTCGATCTTTTTATCATGCAACACGAAAGAGATTTGAAAAAAGAACATTGGGATGACATTTCTCAAAAATATGAATTATCCGAAGATATGATGAGATTATACGTAAACAAATTGAATTGGTATAACATTGCTAAATATCAAACTTTATCATCAGAGTTCATTCAAGAAAATATACATTATCAATTAAAAGATCATATGTCTGTTCTTTGTCTCTATCAACACTTGAGTATAAAGTTTTTGGATGAAAATAAAGATACAGTTGATTGGAACAATATTATAGATAGCGGTTACTATCCTGTGCAGATTTTATTGAAATATGTGACCGAGATCGCAAAATTTAAGGAAGAGAATCCTGAATATGACGAAGTAGATCATTAAAAATGACTCTAATCTTTTTAATTATTTTACTAAAATTTATATCTTTTCTTATAAAAACGTACATTAGATCGATGAAAAAATGATACACGATGTTTAAAATTTCTAAATTTTCTCTTATTAAATGGCGGACTACAGAAAATATGCTAGTGATATTGAAAGGGCGGAGTTTAAAAATTTCTATCCAATTAGTAAACAACATTTGAATGAACCGAATAAAAGAACTGAGTTTAATATTGATTTTGGAGATAACTTTTGCTCGTCTAACTTCCAGTTTTATATTTCTGGAACTTTAACAAAACAAGATGGTCAAGCATATCTTGGAACTGATAATGTTAGATTAATCGATAATTTTATACCGTTTTTATTTTCTAAGATTGAAGTAAGAAAACACAATAAATTGATAGAAGAAGTCGAAAACTGTGGCCAATTAAGCACAATTAAAGGAACTGTTTCGTATTCAAAAAGTGATGTTATTTCTCAAACTTCTAATGGCTTTGAATCAGATTTTAAATTTGGTGTTTTTGAAGCAGCTGGAAATTTATCTCATTTTGGATTAGGATTTTTTGAAAATGTTACTATTCCGATCTATAAAGGAGGATTTTATCTAAGTTTTATAAGAGCAGAAGACGATGATGTGATTCTGAAGACTGCAACTGGAAATGTTATGCCTGTTGATGGAAAAATAACAATTACAGATTTTTTTATTAGAGTTCCAATGATTGATTATAAAACCACGAGTAAAATTAGGTTGATTGATGAAATTACAAAAAGTCAAAACATTATGTTTAATTTTCTAGATTGGCAATGTATTGAACAAAAAGGTATTTCCGGAACAACTTATTCGTTCGATATCACAAATATTTATAGAAATATCTTCAATCCCAAGTTCGTTATCATAGGTTTTCAAACAGATAGACAGAATAATCAAGAAAAAAATCCTTCAAAGTTTGATAGTTTGGATGTAAAAAATATCAGAGTAAAATTGAACGGTTCTTATTATCCAGATGAATTACAAAATTTAAACATTTCCGGAGGTCTTTTCAGAATCATGTATCAGATGTATCAAGATTTTAAGAAAGTTTACTGTAATAATAAGGAAATGTATTACAATCCTAAAGAATTTTTAGCGAATAGACCTATTTATGTCATTGATACAACAAAGAGTTTGACAAATATTTCTGGTTCAAAGAACGATATAATTATCAATATGGATTTTCAAAAAGCTGTTACAAACGCGATTTGTTATGTTGTCTCTGAGAAATTTTTAGCCTATGATGTGATTAAGAACGATATTAGAGAAATTCAGTAGTTAATGATGTTCATATTATTCTCTTTCATTCCTTCTAATATTTCAAAAATATACTCTTTCGCCACTGAAAAATCCCGATTTCTCCCGTAATAATCTTTATAATCGTACACATAATATCCTAAATAGTTGTACAATAGAATGAAATTATTTCTATTTATCTCTGTTGTAGAAATGTAAACACAAACATTTGCGCTGAAAAATTTATATCTCGGCAGACTTAGTTCCATAATCTCCATTTATAAAAAAATCTTTTTGTTTAAATGGAAGAGTATAATGCCAACTGTTACAAGTGTTATAATAGAGGAGAAATTATTGATAAAAAATATTTAGTTTGTAGAGATTGTAATTTAATTTTGTACGAAAGACCTAAACCTAAGAAATTTCGAAATAAACTAACACATTTGAATAATCTGCTTACAAAATTGCAATATGGAGACAAGAAGCAAACAAAATTTGTTACAGAATTTAGAAAACAGAATAAAAATTTTTACTTATCTCTTGGAACCATTGACAAAATTATTTTCCTTTTCAAAGAATACATTAGGTTTGTAGGTATCGATACACACGTTTATTATGAAAAGATATTACCTGTATTTTTTCATTATCTGGATGTTGAATTTGTCTACGATTTTAAGCCAGAAATCCTCGATGATTTTATAGTACATTTGGAGAAAGTAAATGAAGAACCTCGTCAAACAATGAAGATGTTGGCAATTCCCTCGACTTCTCGAGTGATTGTTAGCAAATTTCATTTTTTCCGTCTTTAAATTTTTTTTATTTAAATGGAGTTCTTGAAAGAGTTAAATGATATTGGAGAATGTAAGTTTAAAGAGTATAAGAAGTTAAATGAATTGGAAGAAAATAAGAAACATAGAATCTTGAATTTGGAGAAAATGAAAGATAAATTCGGGTTTACAATAATTGCCGAGTTGGAAGATTGTAAAGTACACTTGCCGAACAGATTTTTGACTGTTTTGGATGAAAAAAAGATTAAAGAATTAAACAAAAATGAAAAATTACACTTAATTGTTACTGGAAAGAAGACTATTAAAGATAAAGACTGTGTTACAATTAACTTTGTAGAATAAAGTCTTTTCAGTTGTGCTCTAAAACTTGCAGTCCCTCCCCACGTCATAGTACTGTTTTGATAACCATAGTTGGTGTCTTTCTTCATAGGAATCACATGGAATATTATCTACAGTAATACCTTTTGTTTCACACAAAATGTGGCTATATTCTATAAGAAAAATTCTATAATGCTCTTTAATGAATTGTGTTGATAAATCTTGATACTCACAAAAATTCCTAAGAAATTCATCAATTAAGTCTTGATTATCTTGAAAGAACGTATAATATGGGAAAAATGCCATAAAAAAACGATGAAAACTCTCTGTTTGTTTATTTTTTACTTTCTTTTCAATATCTTTCGTAATTATATTAAATATGTAATCCCTTACTTTTTTAGTTTTTTGCCGATAGTAAAACACTCCATTAGACGTTTTTTCTGCAAAAGACTTTACAAGTTCTTTTAATTCTGTTTCATTTAAGGAAAGTATCGAAGACGGTATCAACTGTTGTTGAAAATAAACCGGCAATTCACTGAATTCATCTTTGTTGCACTGTTTTAATGCTAGAAATTGTAGAGACTTGTTTATTTAGTAGAAAAGTTTTTTATTAAAGTACAGTATGCTTTTAGTAAAAATGTTTTAAATTGATTAAATTTTATTAAGATAAATCCTTTATTCGTAGCAGATTTGACAACATTTTACAAAGCACAGCTTAAGAAAGTAGAAGCAAAACAGCTGTAGATTTGGTTAATTTTTCATTCCACAGAGTAGATAGTAATGTACCGATCGCTTTTGGAGACGAACGACTGTAGATTCGGTTAATTTTTCATTGAGATTTGCTGTGTTATTTCTCAGCTTCCTTTATGGTACATTGAACAGTATTTTACATTGCTTTTCGGTCGGCTCCGAAAGTGCGCCAGGAACCCCATATTATTATCTACTTATATATATGTGTGTGTGTGTGAGTGTGTGTGTGTGTGTGTGTGTGAGTGTGTGTGTGTGAGCGTGCGCGCGCGCGCTTGTGTGTAACATACCCAACGGATTATCAAGTGCTCATTTTTTCTACGTTTTCTGTAACCATTTAATAATGTAGGTAAAGGTGAAAGAAACTGTCTAATATAAGGAGGAAATTAATAATGTATGCCATATTTTTTATATCACAACTTCGAACAAGGCCAATTTGTAACTGTACAGGACTTTAATGTACTGCAAGAGAATTTAATCTAACTAATAGTTTATAATATTACAACAATCCATAAACGGAATTGTAGTACTGTAACACATCGTTGTTTTATTCCGGAGGTAGTTTGTATTACCGTAAATTCCATGTGAAAGTTTATATAACGCATTGGATGAGAAGTCGATCAAACTAGCTGTATATAGCACTACGACATGTGGAATCATCGTACTAGAACAATATCATTGTTTTAGTCTTACAAGGTAGTTTGGCTTGACACAAAGTCCGAAAGACTTTGTATATTGGAATTCCTATATATTATACTAGATGTTGATTAAGCAAGTGATATATAGCATTTCAATATGCCATAAATGGTACCGTAGTACTCGAACAAGAGGTTGTTACAGTCTGAATGGTAAGTTGTTGCCATTCATTTCAAATGCAAGAGTGTGAATGTTACATGGCTGCCTAGGATCCACAAATGTAAACCAGGCTTTGTAAGAACTCCGACAGTGTTAAGTCACTATATGGGTATATAGAGGACTTTCAGCATCATCATGTGAGGTACAGTATCACAATCAAGGTAACTAGTACAAGGCGATTGCCTTTATTTTAATTATTATTTTCTTAAAAGGCAATCTTGTTCACAGAATATCTCCTATGTTAAATTTAAGATTCTAATATAAAACTGATTTGCACTGAATACTAATGAACTCGCTCTTTTTGCATATGTTTATGAACTCCTAATATTTAAGGATCTTTTGGGTTTTAATGAGAATTCAATATTAAGTATAATTCGAGTATTCTAATAAGAGTTATTAAATAAAATTGTCGTGAAACACATTTTTTATCAGTTAGTTGATTGCTGTCTTATTCATTTACCTAACAAACTTTATCTTATTAACTTAACTATGTCATTATTTCCACATACATCAATTAGCAGAGGAGGACTAACAAATATATTAGGCATGTCTTTATTATTGAATAGATTTTGTTGCACTGGTCTATTATTAGCTTGAATAATTCTATGATGATCTTATTAAAACAATTACTTTAGTAGCTTTTAAACATACAAATCATGTTTTCAGCTTATATTTTTCTTTTTTTTTAATAAAATAAAACTTGCTTTTTATAATATAATTATACGAAAAATGTTCGTATGTTTGAATTTTGGTTAATATATTATTCCTTCAAAAACAAGTACTTTTGTTTATATCAATAATCAATACTACTGCAATGTGTTACCCTTAATGACATTATTAGTTAAATTAATTTACAGACTAAGGAGAATATCAAAGCATAAAGGCACGGAAGCAGAATTTCCTACATTGGTGTTACAATGTCACAGCTCCACGTCCCTTGTATAAGAGAAGAGGAGGGGAAGTGACGTCATAGTTTTGATTACTTCCTGTCAGTCAGGACCTTGAAATTGTCTCTTTACCGCAACCCCCTTGTTAGCTACGAAAACTCTGTTCGCAAAAAACTAATACCAGGATCAAACTACCACTGCTCTAGTGTTTTTGCATTTTTAAATTTCTTTCAAGCTCAAACAAAACTTTAAATTTGTGATGGACTTACTGTCAATTTATATTTACAATGAAACAACAATTTACTTTGCACTTTGAAATAAGTTGAAATGATCTTCACACCACGTCGATTATTGAGACGCTATTATCTGACATGATTTTTTAAAACTACATTCCTGATGAAGTTACCACCTCTATGTAAATAGCAGAACAAAATGAGGATAAAAGATTAATAAATTTCGTTAGTTTGTGTACACTAGACAGAAATTAAGAACTTCCATGTAAGATGTCCATGTAAAAAGAGCGTCCATGTAAATACATTATTCATTGAATGGTGATGATAATGAGAAAACGAATTAACTTTAAATTAGTATTGTGTAAAATAGTGTTTAGTATTATATTATAAATTAATCTAGTCACTCTATCCTAATAAATTAATTTATAAAAAATTTTTTCCGTGTATTAGAAAGTTTCTTTCACCTTCACCTATAGTACTAACCGTTTACAGGGAAGCTCGTGATACTTGATCTAATAGTAAAAGTAACTAAAGAAATGTGTTGAAAATGCTATATACAATTTTCTGTAAAAACTAACACTAACATTTTCAGGGGTAAGAATATATCATAGAAACTATTCTATTGTAATCATATAAATACATTTAACACGTTATCATTCAAATTTCCTCCTAATTTGACCTTAAAGGAACAATAAGAGATAAACAAACAGTTTTTGTTCAGAACATTTATTTAAAAATTATGTTTTATTTGACTATACAATTGATGGTACATTGTTATTTTAGAGATTTTAGTTTTATGCTTTTATGGATTTTTTAAGCCATCTATCAACTGTCATTGGAAAGTTGAATGAAAACGGACCTAAACACATTTTCAATTAAAGAATATTTCAATAATATGCTATTGAATAACGCTGTGATTTTCCATATAGAATTACGATAAATACAGTACTTAATTTAAAAAAAAAACATATTTTCAAACGTGTTGACACACCCTCTAAATACAGTTAGAGATAAATAATTTATTATACGCGAAAATTTTCAGTGTCTATAGAACTGTCAATTGATGTATCGCACAAGCCATGTTTACATTCAAAAACTCTCAAAAAACTCCCTTACCTTAATCTCCCCCCGCTCAAAGTACCAAGTACTGTTGTGTTTTCCCTAGTGTTGGCTACTATTCGTCGGTGACAGTCCTGCGCTGGTTGGCAATCGACGATTAGTTGTCGATTAGTCATGGTGTCAATATTTCAATTATTATACTCGTAGTACGTAAACTCTTTGTATCAACGTGATTCAGACACCATTGCAAACATCAGAATCTGTCTGCAGACAAATTTTTCAATAGTTATAGCGAGTGTACTGATGACGCAATCAGCTGTTTATGAAGTGGAATTTATTTTCAACTCTTTAGCTATAGCCCGGCACCGTTTTTAACTGTATTGGTTATTTTGTTCATTTATTACGTTGATTAAAAAGGATAAAATGTTTTATAAAATTCTGTAATATTACGAAGAGTACCATTCTAAATATAAAAGCTCTTAAGAATGTAGCTCAATCATGGTTGTAATTCGATTACCCTAATTCCTGTATACTTAATCAAATTTTACAAGTTAGGAGTAAATGGCTCAGTTTCAATGCAAAATTTCAAGTTTATAGTTCATTTCATTATTGACGGATTGAATGTAGAACATTCATAAAAGAAATACATTATTACATACACATACAAACTCCATAGTTGGTTACGTAACGTATAAGAGCAACCACATTTATTTTTCATAAACATTAGTTTTTACTTTGTTTATATTAGAAAAATACTGAATGGTCATCTTAGGAAAAATGGATTTTTATTAATGATTTCACCGATCTGAATATGTGTTACAAGAAAGTATAGATGTGTAAAGAAGACGCCAACCTGTAAACGACACCGTTTACTTGTTGAAAAGACCACGAGTTCTTGAAATATTTATGACATGGGACATGAAAGAAACAAGGCTCACCTTTCATAAGACCCTGTAACTGCGATGTCGTCATTTTGTTACCTTCTAAGTACCCAAACTGGATATATTATAATCTAACTACCAATAATTATATATAAATATAATTATTGTGAAAATAAACATAGTAAGTAAATTCTTTTAGCAGGATATCGAATTATTCACTTTATTAAAGGTAAATTAAAATTATAAAACAATTTATCTGAAGTATAGGCTTAATAGTATTACTATAAACTTATAGCTGATCACTATTCTAATTTCTAATACTTCAGAAATGTTTTCAATATTCTTTAACACAATTTGCCTAACGTTTAATTAATAGGGGTGGATCAAACAATTTAAATTTAATAAGGTATTTAACGCTTGCTTTCAAAAAAATTTGTAAATTGGACCAGTTAATATTAGTATATGTTCACTTCCTCTGGTTTAACATCTAAAAAAATAATAAAATTAAACATGCATGTAAGTTCAACAAAAATTACTCTTAATATGCCAACAAGACGCGTATTAATTTATTGGTATGAATTAGAATTTTCACCATTTTAAAATCTTCATTAATTAAATCATAGATTTGGTTAAGTTTATTTCAGTTTAGTACGCATTCTACATACAGTATATAATACGTGAAGGAGGGGAAAGATATTTAAAATTAAGCTTCTGTATTTGATACAATTAGAATTTAGAGATTGTTATTATAGTAAACCCTCACTCCGCCAGATATGAGTAATTTATGAGATAGTATTGTGGATAATCTCAGCATTTGTTTTACTTTCAATAGTAAAAGTTCATAGTTCAGAATTCTTAATAATTTAAAATATGAACGTCTATATGACCCGTTAAACTCGGGAGACCCTTGACATAATGAGAGGTTCATTAAAAAGCATTAAGAGAAATTAGTTTCCAATTTACTAGGCGTTATTTCTAATAGATTTGTTAGAGTACACAAATGCATTATGAAGATAAAACATTATACGTTTCAAATATGTACTATTTTAAAAGTTTTAATCAATTTTATTTTAATTAATTGTATGTCTCTTTTGTAGTTTAGTCATGATACGTAAAATGATTTCAGAACACATCCAGTACAACCATAAAGGAACTAAGCATCATTGTCATAATAAACTGATTAAACGCAGGTTAAATATTATTTACAGATGAATTTATACGCAACATATAAAGTTCAGTGAGGTAACTAAAGTTGGAGGATAAGTCATATCAGGAAAAATAAGGATATGTTATGCTTAAAAGTCCAAGATCCGAGGATAATAATTTGCACTGTAAAGGACACAAACTCGATTAACTTGAAATCGACAGAAGAATTTGTCTAAAGATAGTAATAGATAGTCGGTACTTTTTTTGCTGGTGGTCGGCATGGAAGGGTATAAAAAGGGTTAAAGATATTTTAGATGAAGAAAAATAAGGTTGTCGTTTGTTTCTCGAGGACGAATCCTGGTTGTGAATAGATAACTTTTTTTGCGTTTCAAGACGGTTTCAAATATTATTTAAAACGTGACTTGTCCCTATATAGCATTCAAAAAGTGAACGGAAAAAGCACCACTTTTGGATTAATACAGAAATTATAAATTTAAGAAACACGCTAAAATTTGTTCGTTCAATTCAATTACCACTGAATTTGATGAATGAAGTAATAAAAATATTTCTTTCAAGCATACAAGCTAAACTATTGTAAAGAAAAAGAGTCACAAATACTCCCACTAAACTGATTGATCTGCCATTTGCCAAATACTTCTTCCCCCCCGCTTTGAAGTCAGTAAAAGTCGTTCCAACATTAAAAAAGGGCCATCCTTACATCACAATTAACTATTTATCTTATTTCCATTCTTCCAGTTCTCAGCAAAAGTTTCAAAAAAGCCTTCATTTGAATATTAGAAAATTTCTTTGGTCGCTTTAGAGTTATTTGTAATGAACAGTTTGGATTCAGAAAAAAACAAATCGACTGTTGATGCTGTCACAACTGTAATTGATTCTGTTGTCGATAGCTTGGAGAGGCAGGAAAATGTATTTAGCCTAATTTTCGACTTTTTAAAGGTCTTTGACTGTGTGCATCATGAAAAAATATTGTACCATTATGTTGAAACTGTGTTCATGGTCTACCTCAAAATGGGTTTCGTCATAGCTAAAATGTTTACAGAGCAGAGTGCTGATCATAAATATCCTGGCAGACAAAGAAATTCGGCCACAGTCGAGGAACCGACGACTGGTGGTATGTGAAAAAAATGTAATTTAAATTAATATTGATTTAGTAAGTAAAGTTAGATTACATTACTAACACTAGATTTGTTAATTTGGCGCTTACATTAAAGTTATATTAATTGTTTCCTGCAATTAAGAATATCATAATACATACTATTTTTCTTTTTATATTCCCGGCTCCTGGACAATAAAGACCTGTATTATTTCCTGAGAAAGAATGACACTGATACTTGTATTTAATTCTACCTAGTATATTCATTTCTATGCAAAACCCTTCTCTTGTTACATTCACACAACACTTAAGTGTTTTCTCGTGGGTGTTCTAATGCTCACTTCAATTTCCTGTACCAAGTACAATTGTTTAATTTTGAAGCAGATTGTTTATCTGACCTTTAAAGAAATGTATCAAGTATTACAATTAATTAAATGCATGGGTGTGTTATCTATTTCTTCAGCAGGGATGTCAACAGATAGATTTAGGCCTACATAGATTACAGTAGATCTGTAACCAGTCCATAATGAGAATTTACTTTTTATTCTTTAGAACCTGTTATTTCCAATATACTTCCAATATACTTCCAAAATACAGTCATATTCCTGTTTTAGAGGCAGAAACGAAATGTTAAATGCATTTAGGAATAACGTAGGTTCGATCCTGAGCATAAAAATGAAATTAAACTCCTGATTTTTTCACAACTGATATTTATAAAGAAGACAAGGTTAATAAATCAGTTTATATATATATATATATATATATATATATGTATATATATATATATGTATATATAAGGTTATGTTTTTAATTCTTGGTTAGAATTCTGATTTTATTTTTTCAATTCAGTGTGTTTCTGATGAAGGGTTCTGAGAACTCGAAAATTAAAACATGAGCACTGGATATTCTGTTTTTGTCTAAACTTTAAAGTACATAGAAGAGTATTAAAACCGATTGGTATTGAAGAAGATACATCGTCTACATTATGAATAAAATATTACTAAGACATTTTTAGCCGAGTAATTATTTGAAGAGTCCACGGGAAAAAAGGGTGGGATTCACTGTTTTATATTTTTCAGGGAAGCAATTTTGCTTATTTAATTTGTAACACTTTGATTAAAAAGTACATAAAACTTGTACAAAAGAGTACAAAATGACAGTCGCTCATTTTTGGATATTCTTCAATGTTTTATAATGCGTTAACCATCATAGTATTTTTTCCCTTTAGGTCTACACAACTATTTCAAATGCATAAAATCTTTATATTTGTGTACTGTAACCAGAAAGAAATATGTATAAATACTATATTATTAGCCTAAAATAACTATATAATTTTTAATTAGAAAGTGAGTTTTTATTGTGTGTTTACTATAGTTTATAATATATTCAGTTAATAAATATGGTATTGTAGTTATTGTGAAAATATTAATTTGAAGCCATCAATTTACCTTCACTTGTTAAATGGTGGTATACTGAATGAGCTAGCCTAAGCGGTGGTGAAGTATGAAACAGTGCTCCAAGTTTTTGGATACTAAAGGTTTGCACGATTAACACATTAATTATACATATATATATTATAATAAAATATATATATATATAAAGTATCACTTTGGGTGTATAAATGCAGAATTGCTCTATTATAACAATTATTAGACTTCTCGGTATAACATTTCTTTTAATATTTCTGCATTTGCCGTTTTCAAAAAGGTATTTTAAAAAATAACATAACTAAATACTATATGTATAACTTTAAAACTATCCACAACAGTACAGCAGCTCATATATTTGACATAAGCAGCGCTGCCAACTGCGAAACGACTCTCATCCCTTTTGCAATATAGGCCAGTGAGTCTCATCCGTTTTGTATTGTATTCCATATCTAATATTGGCTGTAAGTTTAAGACATTTATCTTGTTTGCAGCAAAACACAACTAGTTCAAATTCCTCTTTAAATCAGGCACTCTGTGCAATTAAAGACCCAATATTGAAAAAGCTACTCTCATCCTTTTCCCCTTTAACTGTTTATTTATAAAGATACAAAATTTTAAAAGTAAAATTTTCACCAGAAGAGTTAAGAACGAGCAACGGCATTAACACTAAAACGTTAATGATTTAATTACTTTTATCATTTATTGTATCATAATAATATTAATTTTTACAAGAAGTTTTCGGCTTAGTATGTTATTATAACCATACAATATGAAATTAATACTTACGGACATATTTCGCAGGGATTATTATCGTGGCTGAGACGTATCAATTTAATATTTTTCATGATACTTACATAATCACGTAATAAAGAAGCGTTCAAGACGAGAGTTTAATTGTAAGCTCATTTATGTTCAATATACAGCATGTATTTGGGGATGTTATTTTTCATTTATATGTCCGTTTTAAAGCTATGAAAATCCTTTGTTTGAAGGTTATTTTTGACGATGGAAGGATTGTGAAGGAAACAGGATTTTTCCGGACATTTGCCATCGTTCAGTGAAACATGAAATCAGTAACACTACGTTTAGAGATCTGCGATTTGATCTCTTCTTCAGGTAAATAACTAACCTAATACATAATTACAAACTAGGTTAAAACAAAAAAAAAATCTTACCAAAGCGTTGTGGCACGCCTAAATCAGGAATCACAACCACAATGTTGTTTGTCAACTTCACTAACTCTATAAACATGCACTTAATAAGAAACTATACGCAACACTAATCATTAAAACTGAACTACGGAATACAGGTCACAATACGTCTTCATTCGTCTACTAACCACCTACGACTGACCAGAGGGCACTAATGATAATCGTCACGTTTTTCGAAAGATAACACGCACAGGAAAATATTTAAATTATCAATCCAACCATCAAAAATCTGTCAAAGAAGGAGTAGCCTACTCGTTGTTTGATAGAGCATAGAGCTTGTGCTCAGATAAAGATGGAATAAAAGAGGAATTTAAGAAATTTGAATCGTATCTCAGAAGCAATGGAAACCCTCAATTAGTAATAAATAAGTGCTAACGAACCAGAAGAATCATTCCTGAGTCAGAAAAACAGAATTGTGATAAATTTGCGTTTATGTCAATCCATTATGTGCCGGGATTATCGGACAAAATTAGAAGGGTAGGTAGAAATTACAACATCAGAACCACGTTTAAAACACACAACACTCTTAGACAAAGTCTGGTAAAAACGAAACAAAAAAATGGCACACAGGATTCCAAAAACTGTGTTTACAGTATAAAATGTAGTTGCAATAAGGAATACATAGGTGAGACAAAAAGACCACTAAACGTAAGGATAAAAGAGCACAAAGAAAACACGAGAAACAGTCTCACAGAAAAGTAAAAAATTGCACACCATTGTTGGTCCGATGACCATAATATGAATTGGGATGAAGCCAACATAATACATCGGGAACAAAGACTTGTAAAATAGAACAAATACTACATTTTAATCATATTTTAAGGTTGAATATAAATACTCTAATACAAAAATATCGCACTTTCCGCTAAGGCCCAACCTCGGGTTACTTTTCAACACTACTTTCCTAGAGATAAATGAGAAACTGAAAAAAATTAAAATATTTTTTACATTTTTAATAAATGCAGCTTGTTGTCAATTCAATATATATATATATATATATATATATATATATATATATATATATATATAAATTGAATAGGTTTCTTTCCAAAAGTTTACTATTCAATGACCCCGCTTAGTACAACACTTATCAGCGGGGTCCAAACTAAACTGTCCTAACTAAACCATACGAAGTGTTTATTTTCAAAAATGTTTTTGCTCCTTACATTTCAAATTAAAGACACTGATAAAACCTGTCTCTTAACTCTTAAAATTAAGTTCATGTTCCTAACAAATTTGCACTGTTCATGTAGAGTGATTAGATTGTATGATGTCGATTCAGAAGCAGTCGATGTCCTTCCCAATTCCAATCAGTATGAGGCAAGAATAAATACCTCCTCCCATTAGTCATTCCTTGTTCCGCCACTACCAGTGTTTATATCTGAAACTGCAATGCACTTGCAAATCTAGCATGCATTTTTCTCAAATTATTAAAGTAGAATTTTTAGTAGACTACTAATAAATAAATAAATCTTTCAATTTATTTCACCCATGTATAACATTTACAGCATTCAAAGTGTCTGTTTGCTTATTTAGTCCGTGATATGTGTTTGTGTTAGTCCTGTGCTAACCTAACCTAATTGTGTTTTGGTATTGTGCTATTGTGTATGGGCTATTGTGCATGTGTTATTGTATTGTGTTATGACGTATTTATATCTTGATAATAATGAATTTTTCTACTCTATCAAAAATGTAAGTTATATCATATTCCATATTGTCTAGTTATATGTAACGAATTTGTGTTAAAAGCACACACACACACACAGACATTCTACTGTTTAAAGAAGCCTCTGAGCATTTATTTTCTGCATACAGTATATATATATATATATATATATATATATATATATATATATATGTGTGTGTGTGTATACTAATCACTGTGTTGAATAGAAAAAAACAAAAGAACTATTTTTCACTTCTATATTTCGGGGGATTTAATACCCCCGTCTTCAGGAAGTTTTAAATAAAAATGAATACAAAACTATAACATGTAAACAAGAATTAATAAAACATAAATGTAAACACAGTGCATAACATTTGATAAAGTCCAGCTGACGTGAACTTTTTCTAATTCAATCTTGTTGGAACAGTTGATTTTTATAAAGGGTGGAATACAACTAGTAATTTATGGCAAATTTTGAATGTTATAAAATTATTTAAAAAGTTATCTCAAATTTAGACCAAATGGATTTTTTGTCTTCAACATAATTTGATGAGCTTGCTCTAGGTGCTTTAATTTTAACCTGTTGTAGTTTTCATCAGGCCATGGTGGTAGTTGGTGTATTCCTTTTAATTTAAAACACTCTTCAATTTTGTCTTGTTTGTGTTCTAGACAATGTATTGCCAATGGTTTATCTTCATCTTTATGCAAAATGTCAAACCTATGCCCTGTCATACGGATTCTTAAATGGTTCGATGTTTGGCCAATATATTGTTTGGAGCAAAACTTACAATTAATTTGGTATATTACATTTTTTTAATTACAGTCAATTTTGCCAATTATAGGATAGGTCATTCCGGTACTACTGCTATTGAATTCTCTTGAAGAACTCATAATTTTACATGTTCCACATCGTGATTTTTTACATGGATCACATCCATTTCTTGTATAGTTGATAGATTTTGGAACTAGTGTGTTAACAAGCTTGTTTGTCAAATTTGGAGAACTTCTAAAAATTACTCGAGGTGCTTTTGAAATAAAATTTGAAGTGTCAGGGGAACTTTGAAGAATATTAAATCCAATTTTTATAATAGAATTATTTTTATGTAAAGGAGGGAAGAATTAAGTAGTAAAATTAGGTTATTTTGAATAATCATATAAATTTTGTTGACATTTCGGTTTATTAATTTGATTTTTAACAATATTTTCGTGGTAATCCAAATCTTTGAAGGTTTTACCTAATTTTTCAATGTAGTTTAAGAAATCAGATTGGCTGCTGCATAGTTTCTTTGCTCTTACTGTAATATATATGCTTTATTTATTACGTCCGTTTCACATAAGATCAATAAGGATTCTTTTTTATTACTTTCATCGCCATATTTTCCAAGCATATGTTCATAAATAATTCTTCGAGTATGTAAGAGAGAAGCTTTGTGTATATTCGACGATTTATAAATGTTGTAAATAGTTGCAAGGTAAGTTGCAAGTAAGTCACAGTACTTGTTAAGTAACAAGCTTCGCTCTAGTCTATAGCTAATTGAATTCTCGAGAGCCCTACGGACATACAGACAGACATCCGATTAGATCGATAAGACATTTAACAGCCCCCAGACAGACAGATGATCTGCCAGCCTACTGGGTGATAAACTTCGTTGAAGCTCATTCAAATCCCATATGAAACAAGTCTAATGCAACATTTTAAGTATAATAATGAACGTTTTTTCGAAGTAGCCTGCGGACCAAATTCACGTCATCAAACATGACGTTCGTTGACTTGGTAGAAATGACTTTGTATGCAAACTCTACAGTACAATTAATTCTTGTATATTCAGCAGATAAAACTTAGATATACATACAAAAGAGGAATTTTATGAGTTGGTTTAGATTGTATGATGTCGATTCAGAAGCAGTCAATGTCCTTCCCAATTCCAATGAGTATGAGGCAAGAATAAATACCCCCTCCCATCAGGCGTTCCTTGTTCCGCCACTACCCGTGTTTATTTCTGCAACTGCAGTGCACATGAAAATCTAGCATGAAAAATTGGTTTAGAAAAATCCTATGGAGTAAAAAGCATATCATAGAACTCACTGTTCATAGATAAAATTCGTGCTAAATGTATTTATAGATCTGTTTGTTTCCAATATTTTGTGCGACTGACATACAGACAAACAAAGAGGCAGAAACAAAGATTCTTCTACCCTTAAGCTGTAGGCTTCGCTGATGCTCAAACCAAATAAAGTCCTTAAAACGATAAAAAGTTGAGAGCCACAACTATAAGCCTTGGTATAACACTTTATCATGAAACATATATGATTTTCACCCTGCTCAACCCTGAATTCACGTAATTATATTAAATGTTTTCCTGCGTAAGTTCAAACGTAAATCAAAGAAACGGTACGGAATAAAATATTGAAAGTATTGTGAGTGATATAACTCGAATTGCGCAGACGAATTGTATACTATACGTCTTCAATGCACCGCACCAAAAAATGGTGCCAAAATCTAGGTTCCTTTCTTAAATGCAAAACCAATTTAGACTAGTATTTTATAATCATATTCTATCTAAAATTTCTAGTATCTAAATAGTTAGCCTGAACATATTATTCCACGTCTCTTCATCCTTAGCGATAGACTATAATTAGAAGTAGAACTTCGATGCAACAGAGGCAGCAGCGCAAAACAGTCGAAAAGGTTTTCGAAATTGATAACGTATTACACGAGTAATTCTATTTTCAGGTACTCTACTTTTGGAATGGTATGGTAGACATCATTGTTTCAATACTTTTTGTAATACGATATTAGTTTTTTAGTATATTTTTAAAAGTTTGATGTTTAAAAGAACATATTTTGTATATAGGGTTTGTAAATCGTATTTACATTAATTTAGATTATCTTGGTGATATGAATTTTAGTATTTAACGATAAATTTGTAAAAAAATCTTTTGAACGATAAGTTTAAGTATAAACAGCGACATTTATATATTTTCTTTTATTTTCTATTGGTTCAATACCCGCAATTGTTGGATCCAACCCACATACTCTCATTAGCTTCAGAATTTAAAAAAATATATAAAACTTTAGCTCGAAAGAGACAACGTCAACCTTAAGCTCATGCGTAAGTGAATTTGGAAGTGAAATTTACATAGCACTAAAAGAACAATAGGGTCAGAAAAGTGGTTAAGTACATTTAGAATCTGACGGTATCGTGACGGGGATCTGCATCATTGTCCATTCATCTTCGTTTTGCAACACATTGTCAATGAAGATTAGCAGCAAGAGGAATAACTTATTAGGATGATGGTTAGGGCGTGTTGGGGTATGGTAAGGGGAGGTAGATGAGATCATCATCGGTCTAATTACTTCCTATCTAAGAACTCTCTACCCAGTTCTGACATATTTTCGCTCTTACGAAATGTTTAAGACTGATGTAATAAATAAAAAGTTCGCCACAACAGTCCTGAAACTAGTTTCCTTAATGAGATGGAAAATTGAATAAAAAGCTCATTTCATTCTTTATATGTCCCAGGCATAGACAGATGATGAGAAGAAAAATAACTGTACTTTCTCTAATAATTGTAGCAGAAAAATTAAAGTGGTGGCAGCCAATTATTCCAGAAATAATTTGCTAATATATCGGCTAATAGTTATAATATGTCACATGTAATAATTTTATATAATTGAACTTAATATATAGATATATTTATTTTGTAATTTACCAGTTGCTTACCATCAAGGTTACTCATAAGATGCATATGAATATGTTCACTAACGCTTAGCCAAATACTACGAAATGACCAGCATCACCATCAAGCTCGATGATTTTTATACAATAATATAGCTTCTTGCCAAATGTCAAGTCTATAGGTCAAATTTGTTCTGGGGATATCGTGCGGACTAACATACATCAAACTTTTCCAGCCCCTGCTTGTGTTTATCGAAGATACAGTTAGAGTATTGAAGTTATAGTGTTTTTTATCAGGAAAAATACTATAAAAAAGACGAATAACCCAAAGAGTAAACACCATCACACGATACTTAACTGGAAACTTGTACTACGTGAAACAAGTGGATATTGAGCGGGAAGTATTATTGGGTGAAACTGAACGATTAATTCAGTTCAAACTGTTAAGCCAATCGGTAATTTGTTTGTGGAAATTGGAAAATTATATTATTATACCCTGCAAGTAAATTATTAGCAAGTTACTGAGAGTTCTTTCGTTACATTACTTTCTTAGAGTTATGAAAGCGCTATTATTTCATGATACTTGATCAATTTTTCTTTCCCTACTCAGTTATTAGTAGTGCACAATGACATTATAATATACTGTCACATAAAATTGTATGAAATTAAATTTTTGAACTAAACATTTTGACAAGTATATTTCTGAGTAAACTTGATTTTCATTATTTATTGACCATAGTGATGTTTAACGAGCTTCCATATAAGATAGTTCATAGTTAGTTGACAAAGTATTTACAAAAATGTAACTGCTAAAAGATTGTTCGGAAAAATATAAAACATTCCATTTGTGTTTAAATATGAAGTATGTTTAGAAATTAATTAAATTAAAGGTTTTACGTTCTGTTTACATTTCTAAAATGATGTAAGTGACCCGTAAATATGGATCAAGATAGGATGTGAGTATTTACATTTCATATATTTCAACTCGCAAGTATAATGTTATTTGTAAATACTTATTTGCATTATTGTTATAATAATTATGGAAAAGTATAAATGCTCTGAGAGTACCAACATGTTTTTATTAAAATAGCTGAAATTTACTGGATAAAGCCTAAGTAATAAAAGGAACAAATTAAAGGATTCTGTATCAATGAAGCATATAATCCGTGCAGAAACAACATGAATCGTCCAGACGAAAACATCCACATGAATCATAAATTGGTAAAAACGTTCGTCCGTCCAACTACTAACCGGAAGGCGCAGGGACCAAATCAGAATGGCGCAGAAAGAAGAGGTAAGTGGGTTGAACTACTTTCCTACTTTTTACCTATTCATTCCTGTTGCTATCAAGATCATCGTATCTTTTCAAATATAATTGGTAGCGCTTCTTAAATGTTTGCGTTTCTATGACTACTTGTAGTCATTTAATTTCAATGCATTTTTCTCAAGTGATTTCAGAAGGGGCTATTTAATGGACTTTTAGGGACTTCAGATTCTTTGCTTGAAGGTTATTTTTGACGATGGAAGGATTGTGAAGGAAACAGGATTTTTCCGGGCAATCTCCATCGTTCAGTGAAACAAAAAAAAATCAGTAACACTACGTTTTGAGATTTGCAATCTGATCTCTTCTTCAAGGAAATGACTAACCTGACACGTGTTACACATTTTTGTATAGTAAAATATATTTAGTACATGGGAAGTTGAAAAACAAAAATTTGTTTTTATAGGGATTACAACTATTTTTTACACCGTGTGAGTGGTATATCCAGAGGAAAGCGATTGTGGTATGTGTGAAAGCTATTTTATATTTGTACGAAATCACAAAGATATAACTCTTCTTGGGGTTTGAAAACCCTAGTTAGCCATTTGCTTGGTTTATCTTAATGGAATAACGTTTATTTACTGAAATATGAGATACCTGTCTGACAACACCCATCGTTTTACGAGGTATAAACCCTTGTCGTTAAACCCTCATTTTAAAATGAATAAACGACTTAAACGAATCATTGTGTAATAATGTAGCATAAAAAATAATGGACATTGTTGTTGTAATAGGAGTATAACATGACATGATACAAGTTACCAAGGGACAAATAAGTGGCAAGAGATAAAAGTAAGATAATAATGTGCAGATATCACTTTAGGAAATATAACTACGTGATACTGACCTACATCAACGTCGTATTATGTGCTCTTTGTTCCGTTATTGCGATGTTATAAACATGTAGTGGAAATTATTGAAGCATTTTTTACTAAGCCTAGTCCAGTAATAATTGGCCTCTAACGTTGTCCTTGAATGCGCATTTACGTTAAACCACAATACAAGAAATGTCTTACTAGACCAATATTAATGTAAATATGGTTGTTTATTAGGAGTGTGGCTTTTTTAAACGCCTATTACTAAAACAAATAAGTTAAAACTGATTTTATCCTTAAAATAAGCACAAAGGATGTAGCACACAATGTACGACAAAATAATATTTCCCGCAGTGCAATATAAATTCTAAATTTTTACACTTATATTATAATAATTGTTTTGAATACTGGTTTTGACAATGTCTGTTAATTTTATTTATTTATTTCAAATGTACTCGAATAACATGTACAAAATTAGTTTAATGGGATAATGTTATTGGCTAAGTGTTAGCAAATGTATGTGTCAAGAGGCTCAACAAATGCCATCTCAGTCTGTCTGTTTATATGTCTGTATGTTTGCACAACATCAAAACAGAGCTGAACTAGAGATTTTTTTCATGCAGTTTTATATACATACAAGCAAATCTGAGTTCAGCGAACATACATCTAGTAAATTGATATGTTCTACAAAATGGGTTTTAAGTTTTCTTTGCACATGCTGCTAAAGATGATAGACCAACGAGTTTACAACTGTAGTAAATAAATATTCATTACCTGTACAGTATCTAAGCTATTCACACAGGAAATACGTTGCAACAAAGACTTTTTTCCTTCTTTTTTTCAGATTTCAGAGAAAATCTTATAAGAATACAATTTTAACCAAAATGTAAATTATCCTCTAACAAAAACAATCTTTTTTCAGAAGAACATCTGTGGATAAGGAGTTTACTCAAGATAAACAAGATACGTATATTATATTTAAATTATAAGAAACATTTTGCTTTTGAGTATACATATGTTACTGAGAACCTTCTCAGAATGTATTCAGAGACCAGGGATGGTACACGGTTCCTCTCAGGAGTTTTATTTCCTGGGAGGACGATCATAGAAGCATTTATTCCTGCATTGTATATCTAAACACATCGACGAAAACATTTCCGATACAAGATATAAACGGGAGAACAGTATAGTATTAGTGCTACTTGAACATGTCTGGCTCGACACCGTGGCATTTTGGCATGGCAAAGCCGACCAATAGTCTAAAGGTAGTCTTCACCTTAACTCTCAAGGTTGAGAGTTATTCAGGATCCGACAGAGCTTCCGTAAAACCGTTTCTTCGTCCTCCCATCAGTCAATCTGTCCGCCTGTCCGTCATCTGTGTGTTAACCCCTGACAAAAAGGTCTAGAGGCACGAAACTGGGCCCAAGAGTTCATTTGGATTCAGAGAATAATTCTATTGTATTTGAGGTCCAAAGGCCTAGTAAGTCGGTCTGTATCTCCATATGCCCACATATGCGATGAAAAGTCCTCCAGGAACATACAGACATATTAGTTTCGTAAATATATTCCTTTTGTTCAATGGTTGAATACTATTGATTTCGAAGTCAAAAGGTCAAAGGATGGTCCGTCCGTATCTGTCTGTCCATCTGTGGTATGACTCTTGATACGAAGGTCCTGGAGATTTGAAACTTATTACATGTATTTCTCTTGGATGATGAAAGAACAATATTGAATTTAGGGTAAAAAGATAATTGGTAGTCTGTCTATATTTGCGTCTGTTCGTTACGCTCCCTATTATCCTTCAATGCTTCATTTGATCGGATTGTATGATTCCAAATCATTACTCTTATAAAGTTCATTGGGAATTATTCAGGACCGTAGCTGAATGGTTTAACCATGAGATAACGATTAAATTATATATAGGGTGAAGTAGACCACCAGTGAGGCATGTAGAACTGTCGTAAAACTAACTTTGACACGTTTTATTTCTTAATAATCCTCACAGAATCCAATACATATATATTATTCTTTTTTGTAAAGTGCTCTAAAAAACCATTGATTGTGGTGTAATGGCAGGGGTAAGTGTAAATATGTGATATACGATATATTAGTTTAAAAGTCTAGATATACTTAAAATTCTAAAAAAAAAAAAAAAACGCTCTTTATTATCCTACAATGCTTTGTTTAATCGGCTTATTTAATTCCAAATCATTATACTTTTAAAGTTAGTTTAGAAAACTTACAAGTATCTACAGGGTGTAACAACACTTTTTAAAATATTCTTTAAAAATTAAACGCAATATTAACCTAACAAAATACAGAACAGCATCAAATTGTTTTAAAAGCATGTTATCGACCTGTTCTTTGTTAAATTGTGTTATGCTTACTTAATTGACTTTTCCCAGAGTTAAAAATGTTAAGAAAGAGAAGAGAGAGAAAAATGTCTTGAAGAAGAAAACTAAAAAGCATAAAACTAAAGATCTTTCAAAACAATTTTTGTCTATCTTTTATTGTGCCCAGTGATTTCGAATTGAGATAAAATAAAAAAGAAATATTATTTAAAACAGTTATATATTTATTTATATAATACCTAGCTAGTACAGGAACAGCAAAACATCCAGATTGGTGAGAAGGAACTAAATCGAAGTCACTACACAACACAGTCCAACACACCTCTGACGGTGGAAGACTGGTTATAAAACCAATGTGCGCACTTCCTGTGGTATCGCCGCGCTTCTTCTAAAAAAATAGGAAGGTAATTTCCAGGGTAGGGAGGATTTCGTAATGATTAGATTATTTGAGTAATTTATTGATGGAAAATATCCACAATTCTGTTATCTTTTTCCTAATTTAACATTAGTAATACACTCGTTGGTTATGAATAAATGGGAGTAGTTTAAATACAATGAAATAGAGTCAAATAATCTAAAGTGTAATGCAAAACTGCAACAATCCAGTGTAGCGTGCTGTTTAACAGTTACTCTGACTCTGGTGTATTAAAGTAATTCGTAAGCAAAGCCAATATCTATTTCAACTATTATTCAAATATTCTTTTAATAATGAAGGAATTTATTCATGTTTATTAGTGAATTTATACATAATTATTCTGTTTTAACTAATTATGAAAAATTAAAAAATTAAAAATCTTTTGCTTGGATTTTTAGAAAACTTTATTTCTGATGTGCCGATATTAGAAATGATTATGTAATATTTAATTATATGTAATATTTTATATAAAAGTGCTAGACGTATAATATGATAAAAATAAAGAGAAAATGCAGAGCTGGATATAATAAAGAAGAACACTACTATTATGAACTAGGCTAACTAGTTGGCGGTAACTAATGCAGAAGCTTAAATATATAACGTTCTTCTAACTAGCGGGTTCCAGCTCAGTCACGTACTATTTCTTCTTAAGTGCTAATGATACATACCAGAGACATGATCGATTCGAATAGAAGTAAATGTACACAAACCTTTACTATACAGGGAACTTTAATAACCCAATAAATGTAACATTTTGTTAGATGAATATCAAGAATGAGCTCCCTAACTCAAGTTATTTACGATATTTTTAGTTAAACAATTATTATGGCATGGGTTAATTACGTCGTTTAATTTACACAAACAACGGGTTCCTAGTTTATTCCAAATTTAAGGAATAAACACCAATTTTATAGCAATTCCTAAGTACTCGTATCTTTCCCAGAAGTAGTGATGGCTGAATTTAGATTGTATTTAATATTAAATGACATTTCGCTTTATTATTCCATTTTTTTGAGATATGGGCGTTTGTTGTAACTAATAAAAGATTAATATAAACAACATTGTTTTAATATACAAGTACTATCATTATAAATTACCACCTAACGAAAACGGCTTGCATGGCAAGTTGAAATATCTCACTCCAGCTGACACCAATCTTTATAAGGGTCTCGTCTGTATTTGTAAAGCCTCGACAAGCTCATGTAACTTTCATATATCTGCTGCATACGAAACGAGCTAGGTGCACTTCTGAGGTTACATAGTATTACTATTGTTATAATATTTATCAATAATTTTAAATTAACTTTGCGATTACGATAATTCGAGTATTGCATTCTTTCATATATTGGTATTTAAAATATTTGTGCCTGAGAATGTGAGTGGTTATGAAGTGTCTCTTTGAATATAGCATACGCAACGGATTATCAAGTTAGTTTTACTATCGGCCCAAGTTTCAAGCACTTCCCTTTTTCTAAGGTATTTATAACCGGTTATGTATATATTAGGTCTGTGAGAGAAACCTTGATGAATTTTTTACATAAAAACTGATGAAAAGGACAATTTTTACTTTCATATACGTTTACAGCATGCACAATTTAAATTGTTGATATTTTAATGTGTTTCAAATTTCATGTTAGGCTTGCGCAAATGTAAGTTTAATAATCGATAAATTTAGTATTTCAAAAGTATTTATGTAAATTATTAAGTGATTTCATAAAATTTTAACTGAAATAACTTTTATTAAATTAGCTAATGAGTATAGATTGAAAAACAAATATAATTTATATCCCCAGACAAAAAAGTGAATTAGAGTCATGCTACTGAGTGGTTGGCTATAACGATACTTAGCCAAATTCAATGCTTGGCCGTGCAACATCATAGAACTCTTTTTACTCTATGTATAAATGAAATTTCATTTAAAAACTTTCTCGAGATATCTTGAAACATTATACGTTTTTTAACTTTATTGGGTTTCATGTAAGTAATTAAATATTAAAGTGTACATATGAAGTTACCATACAACATTGGATGTGTAAGTATAATTAGGCACATTTGTTAATTTGTCACATATAAATACATGTTATGAGTATACTAAGTTTGTTTCAAATTTCATGTTAGACTTACGCAAATTTAAGTTTGATTATAAATCAAATTTATAATCTCAAAAGATTTATGTGAATTATTCAGATATGCCTTTATAATGAAACATTTTATAATAAATTTAGGTAATATGTTTATGTTGAAAAAAAATTATTTAACTTGCCTTATTCATTCCGATATTACAAACAAAATATTAAATTCGTTTTATTTTAATTGGGAAATATTTAACAGTATTTATTCTTATCTTAAATGATTGAAAATAAACATAATTTGCATTACTAAAAATATAATGACAAAAACTTAAAAAATAATAACTTAAAGTTAAAGTCCAATCGTAACTTTAGTTTTATCATTCTCATTACCAGTCGATGAATAATGTATTTACATGAACGCTCTGTTTACATGAACAGTATAATGGAAAGTCAGAGTTATAGTCTAGTATATATAAGTTAATGAATCGCAATATCCTTTGATACTTTTGTTGTTTAGTTATAAACCAGGTGGGAAATTACATCAAATTAACAATAAATAATTATGTATACTTATGATGTTATAATAAACGATATAACGTTAGGGATATTAAAATATCTTTCAAAATATAATAAAAAATGCAGTTTAAAGTTCTATATAACTGGCAGTTTCTATAAAAAAATAAATCTTTTTCAAGCTCAAAATAAATTGAACAATGCAAAACTCAACAGAGCAATGATACTTTTATCCCGCTGTTAGTTTTTGCTGAACAGACTGTGCGTAGCTAACAAGAGGTTTGAGGTAAAGGGACAATTGCAAGGACCTGACTGAAAGGAAGTAATCAAAACTATGACGTCACTTCCCCTCCTCTTCTTTTCTACAAGAAACGAAGAGCCTTGACATTGCAACATCAATAAAGGAAACACTACATCTGTGCCAAACGGTCCCTATATGCTTTATTATCTTCCATTATTTGTGTTCTGAGGAATGATATATGGACCTTATTTATTCATACAAAACTGTTTATTATATTTTATTTCCATAATTATTGTTTAGTTGAATAAAAATGAAATTATTAATTAAAATTATTGTTTAAGATTATTTATGTGTAACGAAGGGGATGAAATAATGTAGTTAAAAATCATCAGAGAATTTATTAAAGCTAAAATCGACTAGTGTAACACAATCTGTTCAGTAAGAAAAACTGCTTAATCCATATGCCAGACCTCTCTCTGAAAATTGATTCATTCAATAAATCGTGATATAGTTCAGTTAATACGATAAAGTGTGAATAAATATGAAATGGACATATAACAACCAACTCATAACAGATTGAGATTTAACAAGTTTTTTAATTCTACTCCGCTACTTGTATAAAATATTCGGATGATCATATCGTATTTGTAGTATTTTATGAGTTCTCAATGTGAAAATCCTTGTGTGACATAACAAATTAGCCGCCACCTAACAATGCTCGAATGAAATACACCAGAATAATTGAAGAGAGCATGCAAGTTGTAGCAGAAGAATCTATAATAAATGCTATTAAAAATGCTATTGATCAAATGATGGTAATTCAGATTTAACTGTCGCATATGGTGGTAGCTGACCGAAAAGGGGCTTCAAGTCAAGAAACGGAATTGCCACTTTGACTAGCCTTGATACAGGTAAGGTACTTGATTTAGAGGTCATGACTAAATATTGTAGTGGTTGTACTAAAACAAAATCTGAAAATGACAGAGTATCCCAATTGTGTAAATAACGGTGAGTGTGCAAGTGGAGAGATGGAAACTGTGCCGCTGTGTCTATCTTTCATCGGTCAGAAGAACAGAGAGGAGCTGGGTATGTTGAAATGTTGGGGATGGAGATTCCAAAGCTTTTCAATTTGTAAAAGACAGTAGGCCATATGGAGAAACACAAATAACAAAAACCCATTGTGTAGGCCATGTCCAAAAGCGCCTAGGAGGCCGCATAAGTAAATTTAAATTTCAATAAGGGTCTCCACCATTGACCGATGGAAAACCGATCAAAGGAGTTGGTCGCCTAACTGACAAAGTAGCTGATGAACTTCAATGTTACTATGGAAAGGCAATTAGGGCCAACACTAATAACCTTGAGAATATGAAAAGAGCTGTTTGGGCAACGATTTTCATCGTTTAGCAACAGATGAAAATCCGTGTCACCAGCTATGTTCCAGCCTCCCAGGCACTTGGTGTGAGTTTAGGAAAGCCCCATCAGAGTACAAAGACGAGAAGTCTATCCCTGAAGCTGTAATGATGGCAATTAAACCTATTCGTAAGGATTTGTCACTTCCTGACTTGTTAAAAAAGTGCCTTCATGGCAAGACCCAAAATGTTAACGACTCATTTAATAATGTAGTCTGGTCCCGTATTCCAAAAAATGTTTTTGTGGGGAAACAGACTCTACAAATAGGTGCTTGGGATGCTGCAGTTACATTTAATGATGGAAATGTGGGAAGGATAAGTTTGCTGCAGGAGTTAGGAGTCAAAGACATTGGTAAATATACATCTTGGGCTCTGAAAAAGTTAGACGAAGACCGTTTACGGAAAGCTGACACGGCAGCAGAAGCTATAACGAAGCAGGATACTAGGGTGCTGAAAAGAAGAAAGGCTCTAAAGGAGGAGGAAGATAATGCTGAACATTACTCACCTGTAGGTTTCTGATGTAAGTTTTCTTTTGTAAATATATGCCATTATTACCTATTATAATGCCTCTTTCTATAGGTTTTCCGAAAATCAGATTAAGATTATTTGTCATAAAAGACCCGTTATCTCTACTATCAACTATTCTAGGTATCTGGATAAAAAGGTTTTTACCAGTACTGTGTATGTCTGTAATGACCTGGAAACTTTAACTATTACGATACATCTCTTTAACATTTTTCCTATATAAAATATAATAAAAAAGTAGCGAAATAAATTCTTTATATAAAAATTTTTAATTAAAAGATTTTACAGTTAAAATTACATCAGTAGTGCCATACACACCTCATTGTTTCCTAAAAATCCTGTAAAGATTCCATTGGGATATGTTTTATAGTTACTGAGAAAACGGGTCGTAAACTTTGAAAATTTAACATGGGAAAGATAGGACCGTTCAACTCCCCTTAAATATTAAAATGTCCATCAAGGATAAAGGCCTTGAAGAAAGAACGAGCTCCTAGTATAAAGCATATATAGGTATTATTTGAACCTAAAGTTAAACAGAAGGGTCATTACGTAAACAAGATATATCTTCTGGGATAAAACAATGAAAATAAATGCAATCGTCGCATAGTGAAAGTGATAAGCCGGAAATTACTCTTTATACCCGTAGAGCTACCAAACTTTGACTGAGTTCTCACAAAACCTGGTTTACATTTGTAGAGTTTCGAAAGCTCACGTCACAATCACTCACTTGAATATAGAATGTATGGTAACATTATACCATTTAGCCTCCAGCAACCTCATGTTCGAGTATATGCTTATATTCATGCTATTTTGTAATGCTTTATATTACTAGTTGGATCGAGAACTCATGGAATATTCAAACACTTGCATACGGAGTATATGGCAACAACATACCTTTTAGCCTGAAACAACCTTGTGATTGAATAATATTTTCCATTCATGTCGTATTAAAATGCTGTATTTACTAGTTGTATCAACATATCATTTAATATACATCATATGACATCTAATTTTTAGAGACAAAGTTTAATTGAGATTGTTAGGTCATATAACGGTGTTTTAAGCAGTAAATACCATTGTTCTCATTTTTGTTTATTTTATATTAATAACTCATACTATATTAATAATTATTTGTAAAATTTTTTTATCTATTATATTAAATTATTTCCAATTTTCCAAACGGTTATACCGTAAGAATTTTAATAAATAACTAAATATGTATATAGAAATTTCAATATATCCTGTCATATGGAATTTGACATAAGACAATTTAACTTTCAGACCACAGCAAGGGTGTATTCCGAGTACAACCCTACCACCTATGACGCTTGAAATGTTACAAGCGACTGATCGATAGCTCATGTAATATTCATGCCCTTGCATAGGTTGTTTATACCAACATACTTCTATTCAGTTTGCTACAGGCTTGTATTTAGGGTACTACGCTCGCATAATGACGTTTTGAGTTGTTAGATGCTACAGTTTGATCGATAGCTCATGTAATATTCATGCCCTTGCATAGGTTGTTTATACCAACATACTTCTATTCAGTTTGCTACAGGCTTGTATTTAGGGTACTACGCTCGTATAATGACGTTTTGAGTTGTTAGAGGCTACAGTTTGATCGATAGCTCATTTAACATTCATTCCCTTGCATAGATAATGTGTGGCAACTCAACCTAACTTTCACCCTTCAAATGAATGTGTTTTGTGTACTACGCTCCTATTCATAATATGCGGAAATATTTCAAGCTAGTAATTAACTACGTTGCCATTTTAAAACTCACATCTCTACATATTCAATGTGTGGCAACAAAATCTATCTTTAAGTCTGCAAAGAGTTTGGGTTTCAAGGAGTTTACTCATGCTATTTTATAGAAATATCTTCCAGGTTTCTCAACAGTTTGTAATGTAAATATTATAAAGAGTATTCGATGAATCAAAAAATTGTTTGTAAATTTTAGATAAACCATTTTATTATTTGATTACCCAAATGCATTTTCTTTCTAATAATCACTTTATATTGTATAAACATCTACTATAAGTCTTTTTTTGTTGTAGTTCTGTTTGCAGTCTTGAGCAGACGTCGCGGAAAGCAGTTAGTTTATTTATGTGAGAGCAAGCTATAAACTGTTTATTTATGTATTGCTTTTCTGTTACACTGGCCAGCTACTTGATTTTGGTCAGTAACTTCTTACGGTTGTCATTTATTGTAAACATGTATGTAAATGTTGGAAAATAAATATTTATTATTATTTTATTTATTATCTAATTACATTAGAATCTAATGTAGTAGTTCTCGACACTACCACCTTAACTGGCATTGCTGAGATTTGATGAAAATTTTTAATTTTATAACTCATTTCATTATTGACTGATAGATCGGCAAATAATAATATAGCAAACAAATTTTTATATTCCCTGACAAAAAAAGAATTTGTGTCATCCTTCTGAGTGATTGGCTTCAAAGACACTCAGCCAAATTCATGGTAGGTCGGGCAACATTATAGAAATCTTTTATTCTATTGTAGAAATAAAATTTAATTTAAAATATTTCTCGAAAAATCTTACAACATTATACGTTCACATAAAAAAAATAATTTGCTTTCATATCAGTGTTTAAATATTAAAGTCTGCATATGAAGACAACATAAAATATTGGATGTCTAACTATAATTAAGCACGTGTGCTAATTTGCCCAATGTTAATATATCTTATAAATATAATAAAGTTTGTTTAAAAATGTATATCCTCTGCTATTTTATTGTTGCCATTATGGTTATCCATTTGACCAATGTAACGGTAACAAATCAGTGTTCCTCATAAACGAGTAAAAATGAAGCTTTATGCACAGTTTCTACTTTGTAGATTAGTTTGTTTTCGAGATATTTTGCGGGCAGTTATAAAGTCATGCTCCATCCCGTGAGTGATGAGTGACCCTCGCCCAAACCTGCATGCGGCCGCAGTAGATTATTTCAATAAAATAAAATATTTTAAAAGATTCATATCACAGGGAACACCGTAAAAATACATTAAATATCACAAAGCTATCACAACATATACAATAAAGTTGTGTTCAGTTATGTTCCTTGTGAAATGGTTCACAATTTATGTTCTTTTGTTAAAAGACTTTCATTAGGAATTAACACAGAATATTTAACCCTAAACCACATGATACAAACTTACACTTTCGGACCAATCATACATGTTATTGTCTCATTATCATTACCAGTCTACGAGTAACTAACATTAACGCTCTGTTTAGATGAAAGCTTTAAAAGAGAATTTGAATTATACAATTACTTACGTAAATTAATGAAATAGATTAAGCTTTAATATTTATTTTAACAATATAGAGTCAGTTGGTAACGTGCATCAGAACTGCAAGAAGAATTTCATGTAAATTATAGCGTTATAGTTATTCTACCTGTTCAAACATATTTCCACAAGCAATGAACTCGTAAAAGTTACTTCTTAACTTAAATATAAACTGAAACTAATTTCTAAGTACTTTTAATCTTGGAATATAGTGAAAACTAAAAAAGTAACATAAAATTATACTTTGATCCCATTGTTAGTTTTTGGTGAGCAGAGTTTTCTCAACTAACGAGGGGGTTGTGGTGAAGAGACAATTCCAAGGTCTTGACTGACAGGAAGTAATCAAAACTATGACGTCACTTCTCCTCCTTTTCTCTTCTTCCATACGATACAAAAAATCGTGACGATGGTACACCAGTAGAGGAAAGTTCATACCACATTTATTTCTAAGATTTATTTTGACATCATATATCGATTAATGTGAATAATAATGTAATTAGTGGTGAAACAGATTTCATTATTCTTGATTAGTTATCTACCAAAAATACTACTAGTAAAGAATAGTATATGAGCCTAATTTTAAAATCAGCTACTTTTTATTTTGGTTTTTACTCCAAAAAACGTTTTTACATTAATTGAAATTAATTTTTCCTTACGAATATCGAAAGAATGTAAATAATGAGAATAAAAGTATTAGACAAGGAAATCATTAGAACCCAGAATTAAAAATTGCAACACAATCCATCCAGTAGGAAAAATTGGATAAATAAGTCTCCAAGACGACTTTCTGATGAACTATTACCAAACTAATAGTTACGTACTTCAATTAGTATGATAAATCATGTATACCATTCGCACGTATTGAGAGAAGCAAGTAATATCGGAACGATATTTAACACGATGTTATTTGAAACATATTACATACTAAATGAATTCAATATTCGGATACTTGTCATTGTTGTATTTTATGAGTTTCAATTAAATTGTACGGCTACGTTAAGGTTAAAAGCATTGATAAAAAACTAAATAAAAAAACAACAGTTTTATCAGTCCTAAGGGAAAAGTAATGAAATAAAGGCAACCACAGCGTATGGAGAATTATGCGCCGGAAAAACCTCTTTATAAACGTAGATTAACCGAACATTGACAGAGTTCTCACAAACCCGGTTTACATTTGTGAAGCCTCGACATCTCATGTTACATTCAAACGTCTGCATATGGAATGTATGGCAATAACATAACAGCCGGTTCTATTTACTACGCTTTCCATTGATGACATGTTGTAATGTTATATATTACTAGTTTATTCAAGGTATCATTCAAAAGATTGCGTATAAATTATGGTAATACAAATAAGTTTCAACCTTCAACAAGCTTGTGTTTGGAGTTCTATGGTTCCACAACTTGAAATGTTATAAGCTTCTGATCGATAGCTCATGTAACATTCACATCCATGCTCACATCCAATATTCTTCACATGCCCTTGAAACTTTACAAGGAACAAGGTATTTGCTCATCAGGTTATGTGACATTGACACCCTCGCATAGGGAATATGTAGCATACATATTGTTTACAATACTGACATTCATGTCATGCTGGAACGCTGTAATCTAATAGTTTATTTGATTGCTGTTTCAAGTGTCATATCCTTATTTACATATTGAAGGTATAGTAACACAACCTATCTGCAACAAGATTACGTGTGCAGTACTACATGCTCTCAGCAGCTTGTATTGTAAAAGTTCAGAAGAGTTAAATAGAGGTTAAATATTTGAAAACCCATTAAGCGGCAGGTAATTAAGCTTAATCATGTTATTATGATAAAATAGATAAATTATCAAGTACTAAATGTAGCAGCTTTCTTTTTCACGTTACGTTGGTCTTAGATCACTTAAAAATCTAATTGTGGTTTTATATTAAAAATTAATGATTCTGGTATATTTGTTTCTCTTTTGTTGTAATTTTAAATATAATAATATTACAAACTAAAAGGTAGTCGTGGTTTATTAATTTTGAGTGTGAAATATCGTTGGTGAAATCTTTACGCCACGGAATACCGAAGTCATTCAATATCTTTTATGGGAAACTGGACTCTGCTTTAGTGTATTTAAACTGTTAATACTTCTGTTATATATAGTCTTTTAAACCATAAAAGGAAAATAAATCATTATTATCACACTGATATTTTCTTCAAAATAACTTAGAAAATTGTCATAACGTTTTCTTCAAACTTAGTATTAGAAACTGACAAAATGAGTTGTTAATTTAAATTTAATCACCGCATAGTCACTATATAAAATTTATTTTGTATGTTAGCTATGAGAAGTGTCGCTTACATTAATAACGAGCAAGCCCACATCAATTTGGGCATAGGAAAGAAAATTAATTAATTCTTCATGAAGAAAATCTGTTATACTGTAAAATGGGACTCTACTATTATTTCAACTTTTAAAGCAATATATTACTAAATTTTACACTGAAGCACATATCATTAGACACTTCCATGTGTCTGTTAAAACACAAATATTCATGTTTCTTTCCTTAACTTCAAAGATATTTACATCGAAAATTCCAAATGTCTGTGAAGTTTATATTATGTCTTAAACTATAGTTATTGAATTGTTCTCAAATTCCTTAAACATAAAACAATTGATTGTATTTATGGAATTGAATTGTTAAAGTGTGATGAATTTTCCTACTTATGCAATTTCCCATAAAGTAGCGTAGTAGGTCGCACGGAAAACTGGGTTTTACGATGTGGTTTTACTACCCCTCCCTGAAGTCAAGAATGATGTTATCTCCCGTGAGTTTGATTGATTCCCAGATTTACCAATCACAACTCAAGAAGATTAAGTCAACTGTCCTCTTCACTATAAGTTACATTTTTCTTACATATTAACTGTTTAAACCCTTTCGTGAGGAACTGCATTAAATATTTTAAGCCTGTATACTTTAAAATCTACCTACCGCAAAATATAGTTGTTATTTACGTCTTTACCGTTTTAAATTTCGATACAATACAAACCTAGCTAAAATGCTTCAAAGGGAACACTACTCAATAACCAACTGGATTTAAAGAACTTCTTAAAGATTAAAGATGCTAACCTTATATCCTTAGACGCTATTTATTTTGTTTGAAATTCTGCTGTGAATCAATAATTAAGTACATAGCTGCAGTGGTTGAAGAATATTGGCTGTCCCTCTAGATTGGGCTGTCTCAAAATATTTCAAGCTATTAAACCCCAGAGTTAGGATGTTACCTACACTACAATAAGATACAGTATGATACATCATGTATACCATTCGCAGGTATTGAGAAAAGCAAGTAATATCGGAACGATATTTAACACGATGTTATTTCAAACATATTACATACTAAATGAATTCAACATTCGGATACTTGTCATTGTTGTATTTTAGGAGTTTCAATCAAATTTTACGGCTCCGTTAAGGTTAAAAGCATTGATAAAAAACTACATTAAAAAACAACAGTTTTATCAGTCCTAAGGGATAAAGTAATGAAATAAAGGCAACCACAGCGTATGGAGAATTATGCGCCGGAAAAAACCTCTTTATAAACGTAGATTAACCGAACATTGACAGAGTTCTCACAAACCCGGTTTACATTTGTGAAGCCTCGACATCTCATGTTACATTCATACGTCTGCATATGGAATGTATGGCAATAACATAACATTCAGCCGGTTCTATTTACTACGCTTTCCATTGATGACATGTTGTAATGTTATATATCACTAGTTCATTCAAGGTATCATTCAAAAGATTGCGTATAATTTATGGTAATACAAATAAGTTTCAACCTTCAACAAGCTTGTGTTTGGAGTTCTATGGTTCCACACGACACTTGAAATGTTATAAGCTTCTGATCGATAGCTCATGTAACATTCACATCCATGCTCACATCCAATATTCTTCACATGCCCTTGAAACTTTACAAGGAACAAGGTATTTGCTCATCAGGTTATGTGACATTGACACCCTCGCATAGGGAATATGTAGCATACATATTGTTTACAATACTGACATTCATGTCATGCTGGAACGCTGTAATCTAATAGTTTATTTGATTGCTGTTTCAAGTGTCATATCCTTATTTACATATTGAAGGTATAGTCACACAACCTATCTGCAACAAGATTACGTGTACAGTACTAAATGCTCTCAGCAGCTTGTATTGTAAAAGTTCAGAAGAGTTAAAGAGGGGTTAAATATTTGAAAACCCATTAAGCGGCAGGTAATTAAGCTTAATCATGTTATTATGATAAAATTGATCAATTATCAAGTACTAAATGTAGCAGCTTTCTTTTTCACGTTTCTTTGGGCTTAGATCACTTAAAAATCTAATTGTGGTTTATATTAAAAATTAATGATTCTGGTATATTTGTTTCTCTTTTGTTGTAATTGTAAATATAATAATATTACAAACTAAAAGGTAGTCGTGGTTTATTAATTTTGAGTGTGAAATATCGTTGGTGAAATCTTTACACCACTGAATACCGAAGTCATTCAATATCTTTTATGGGATGCTGGACTCTGCTTTAGTGTATTTAAACTGTTAATACTTATACATTTTTTTATCTTCTTGCTTCCCATGATTATAAGTTCTGTTATACATAGTCTTTAAAACATAAAAGGAAAATAAATCATTATTATCATAACTGTAACACTGATATTTTCTTCAAAATAAATTAGAAAATCGCTTGGTCATAACGTTTTCTTCAAACTTAGTATTAGAAACTGACAAAATGAGTTGTTAATTTAAATTTAATCACCGCATAGTAAATTATACTATATAATTTATTTTGTATGTTAGCTATGAGAAGTGTCGCTTACATTAATAACGAGCAAGCCCACATCAATTTGGGCATAGGAAAGAAAATTAATTAATTCTTCATGAATAAAATCTGTTATACTGTAAAATGGGACTCTAATATTATTTCCACTTTTAAAGCAATATATTACTAAATTTTACACTGAACCACATATCATTAGACACTTTTCTTCTATGTAGTTAAAAGAATTCTTGAACAATGTGTCTGTTAAAACACAAATATTCATGTTTCTTTCCTTAACTTCAAAGATATTTACATCGAAAATTCCAAATGTCTGTGAAGTTTATATTATATCTTGAACTATAGTTATTGAATTGTTCTCAAATTCCCTAAACATAAAACAATTGATTGTATTTATGGAATTGAATTGTTAAATACTTTGAAAGTGTGATGAATTTTCCTACTTACGCAATTTCCCATAAAAACGGTTTGGAGACTATATGAGTCTCTTTATGCACTCAAAAAGTAGCGTAGTAGGTCGCAACTCTGGAAAACTGGGTTTTACGATGTGGTTTTACTACCCCTCCCTGAAGTCCAGAATGATGTTATCTCCCGTGAGTTTGATTGATTCCCAGATTTACCAATCACAACTCAAGAAGAATCCACATATTCCTAACTCTTTATATAGTTGTAATACAACTGAAGTCATATATCAACTTACATATGAACATATTAAGTCAACTGTCCTCTTCACTATAAGTTACATTGTTCTTACATATTAATTTTTAAACCCTTTCGTGAGGAACTGCATTAAATATTTTAAGCCTGTATACTTTAAAATCTACCTACCGCTAAATATAGTTGTTATTTACGTCTTTACCGTTTTTAATTTCGATACAATACAAATCTAGCTAAAATGCTTCAAAGGGTACACTACTCAATAACCAACTGGATTTAAAGCACTTCTTAATGATTAAGGATGTTAACCTTATATCCTTAGACGCTATTTATTTTGTTTGAAAATCTGCTGTGAATCAATAATTAAGTACATAGCTGCAGTGGTTGAAGAATATTGACTGTCCCTCTAGATAATTGGGCTGTCTAAAAATGTTTCAAGCTATTAAACCCCAGAGTTAGGATGTTACCTACACTACAATAACCTGAAAAAATCAAAGGTGAATTGGTAAAAACCTGTTATTTGTACATCTATGAAAAACTGTTTACAGCATGACAATAAGACTTTGGACATTTTTGCAAAAGAGATTGAGTTGGATTTAAGTGCCTAAGACTTTTTTTGTTCTCTTAGGACAAGAAGCTTATAAATTGCATTTAGTCCTGTAAGAACCTTTGCGCTGCTTCCGGAGTGATAGGATATTCAGGATGGGTAAGGTTAGGGAGTAGGGGCCGCCTCCTATCGAGATCCATGAGGAAGAGTTAGGGCACTACATCTCAAAGTCCTCCCGGAAGAAGGGGAGGCCAGCTCTGAACCAGCCTCTCCAGTCAAAGTAGGCAGGGAGTGGCACACCCTTGTTGAGGTTAACAAGAACCTCTGAGGTAAGGGAACAAACCCCACCAACTCCAACAGTCATCTTCCACAGTAGACTAGACCTATCGAATTGCCCATGAACCCCAGAATCTTAAAATTTGCGGTTTGTGATGTGCCGCTACTGGACATCCATAAGGTTGCCCAGATTGAAGTGGCACGTCAGTTTTTGCTGTGCCCAGTGGTGGGTTCAACTGGTAGTTATAAGTGATCCCAGCATAAGACTTAGTGCATTATAACCCGAGGCAACGAGTGTCAGATGTGTATAGGTAGTCTACAACACAGAGTTTTATTTGTTTATTGGATTGAGAATCATATGGCAGACTAAGAAAGCCATGCCGTTTAAATTTTGCTGGTAATTATAATTGATCCTGTTCTCCTCAAATTAAATAGGATTTGGTGTATACAAGATTTGATCTGTTCATGTTAACACAGCACTGATTGTACTTTCTCATTAAAATTATAACAATAAGTTCTATATCATATCTACAACAGAAAGTAGTAAGCATATGTTTTAGTAAGAAAATATGTGTTTTTAGTGTAACTCACAAGACGAATCTCTTCCACCTTTCATGACTGGATGAACTGTCTTTTCAATAAGTCTTTTACTGTCACATTGAGAGTTAATATTAATTACATGTTTGATGTAATACGAAATAAAAAGAATTATAATTGTTATAATTATAATTATAACAAAGGAAAACAATTTTAGCCAGCAGCTAGTCATGTTTTAAAACAATTATAATTATAACAATTATAATTATAATTGTTTTAAAACATGACTAGCTGCTGGCTAAAATTGTTTTCCTTTAATAGTAAGTAACCATCAAATTATTTCGTAATTAATTTGTTTAATATTTTCTTGGTGTCTGCATGCATTAAGGCGCTCGTAATTAAGTGGAATTGCATTCTATAAGCGAAAAACCTAGTTATTTATAAGCCAATAGAGAGATTTTCCCTAAGAAAGGAATTAGTCGTCAGCCATCCTAGCTATAGTTCAAAATTAGTTAAATTATGTAATTGCAGCTTTTTTCTCAGATACCGTAATATTATTCTTAGCTTAGCACACTTAAAATGAACAATAAAGCACGTAAATACAGTGCCAGGTCACCGTATAAAAAACCTTCAAGCCTCGATAAAAATACTATTGAAGTATCTGGCGGGTGAATTTAAATACAAAAAATAAACAAAATTCAATCAGAGAAAAACTATTTCTTTTTATTTTTTAACTCTTTCCATTTCCATTTCCAATACTAGCGTAGCTAACGATCGATTTGTTTTTTTAAGAAACTTTTATTTGTATATTTTATGGAAAAAAATTATTCGTGTGCAAATACAATGCTAATGGTTCTTGGACTATAAATTGTAAATTAAATTTGAAAATATAATTTCTGAATCAATATGACCCACCGCTATACTGAAACTTTTAATTCATTAGACATGGGGTACAAATCATGTAGGACATAGAGAATACACTCTAGCCAGATTTAGTTGTAATCAGTTGGAAATAACGTTACTGGTGGAATTCACTCATACTGCTGCAACGTAATCCTATACTTCTCAAAAACAGTAATGAATACTATCTGAGAACCTTATGGGATATCAATAAATATTTAATATTAAAGAATAAGTTTTGTTAAACTTTTAGTTTAAATTATGCTGTAATATAAATAAATATTTGTAACTATGTGAATTGCATCATCTGGAAGAAAGTACGTTAACTAACTCTTCTAAGGCATGTTTAACAGAATCTACATGAGGTTGGTGAAAATCAAAGATGAGTGATGAGTTACATCAAAGGCATGTTTAAACTAAATCGATATACTTTTGGTGATAATAAATTTTAAAATATCCTGCAAATGTTGATACTTTATCAAATTTACTGTAATCGTCTGTATTTTATTGTAAAATTTTCGTGTTATGATGGTTTTAATGTTTTAAATAATTAGATATTGGAATATGTTATTTCAAAATATTTTATTAAATGACCTGAAACTTAAATTATCCTAGTAAATTATATTTCGGTTTGTAACTTGGGGTTTTGATCGATGCTATGGAGACATTTTCCATAAATCACATTAAGGGTGGGCGTGATTACGTTAGGCAGATTTCCATGATATGTACATAACACAGAAACGGTATTAGAATAATATAAAGTTGAATATACTAAAATTTCAGGAATGCCGACAGTGAAAAAATGTTAAACTGTTTTACCAAATATGACCATTTCCGTAACAGTCTTCTTTGAAATATAGCATTTTCTATAGTGAATATTTAAAACATATATATTATGGTTTTTTATAATATAAATGATTGGTTAAAATTATTATAAATATTAGTGTATTCTTCACACTTAAATATATTTTTATAGTGATTAAAAATATTATATTGCACGGATAGTTACGTAACAGATAACTTTTTGGATGAAAACTCACAGGAATATCAAACATCCATTTTATGGTTAGACACGTGTAAGAAAATTTAGCGAAATTTGTACTATTAATAGGAGAGGAATCTATTTATTAATTATAATATTTACGATAATAACTCCCAAAGTTTATTACCGTAACGGGCAGTGCGTCTAGTACGAAAGCCTAGTTACGATAATGGTGTACAGCATTTAAAAACATTTTGAGCTCATATCACAATAATCACAACATAGTTGAATTTGGTGGTTACAATTATAAATGGGGAATATAATCAAAAGAAATACAAAGTTAAAAAAGAGATGTACGCGTATAGTGCCGAGGGGCATTACACAAGTTGGCTAAAGAACTCTTTTGCCACCGTGACTGTTACTAGCGAACTCATTAAGGATCCGACAGTTCCTTCTTATAATTGTGTAGTAATCTGCACATGCATGCAATAAATACTGGCAAAACAATGTTAGTAATTTAAACCTGGTACATAGGTACCTCTTGGTACAAGGATAATCTTTTTTGATTTGTGAGTATGGGATGTCAATGTACAGCAAAGTACATACAGATACTTCAGAAGATTGGTTATTCAGAAACAGTAACCACCACTGCCGTCTGTGAGCAAGAAATGTTGATATAAAACTACTAGAAACTTGGTACATGTGTTTCTATTGGTGCAAAGAAGAACTCTATTGATTTTAAGGACAAAAGGTTGAAGGGCAGCGTAGTTCTCTCAGCAACGTTTTGTGGAATTCCTTGATACTCCTTTGTATCGTGTTATCCTTTTGTTAGCTGCAATTTAATTTAATGGTGAAGAAGAGCCGATCGTGATGTAATGAAACAAAGTCAGTATATCTAGTGTTGTTTTACTATGTGTATTTACTATATTTTCATACTTTTAGTGAGTTTCAAAACGAGTGAGTTTTAATTATCTGCGATAACGACAACAGCTGAAGGTTCTAATGTCCCACATCAGTGTTCCTAGCATCAAAAATATTGAAAAATACCAGCAAGTCAACGGCTAATGGCAGGAGCATCATTATTAAAAGCAAAGAATTATTATAATGAAGAACAACCACTTTATAGTTGAGATGGAATATTTTATAATTAAAATTTGTAATGATAAAAGCCTTTAAATTATTAATGAAAATAACACTAATGAACAAAATTAGAATGCATAGTGTTAATAGATCTCGTATTAAATAACATTAAAATATTGCATAAAACTTCATTTGTAACAAAGACAAGAATGAGTTCTATGACGGTGCATGTCGAGCCATCAAAGAATTAGGCAGATCGTCATTGTAACCTTCCACTCAGTAGGGTAATACAATTTTTCTGTAAAAGTTGTACAGTACTATCGAGGATCGAAATCGATCATCTTCCTCACTGTAAGAAACTTAATACGTAAGAATGTACAACATGCTGAATGTCCATTTCCACTTCGGAAAACTAAAATTGTTCTAAATCCATCTGTTCTTTCAAATCATCCATCATCAACAACAAACGTTAATCAATTCCTCTTTTGTATTCTGGGAAGATCAGAATTATCTTTTTTGTATAGTTGATTATCTGTCTATCTGACCGCAGGAAACTAGGATGAACTAAGGACTTTAAATTTGTGTAAACAAAATTAACTTATAACCTTGCAGTTAGCTTTTTAATAAATATACGAAGTTTCCGGCAAAGAACGAGCTGTTTCTTAACATTATTACCAATTAAAATGTATAGAATCTTAGCTTTATACTATTTTGAATCAAAAAAAACTAAAATTTACTCAACTTTACTACCCGTTATCTGCCAAAGCCACCACGACCCAAGCTCCTTGGCCATGGTTTATTTATTCTTTATTCTTTTTATTTATATTAGACCTCATTCTAACCGTTAATAAAATTACGAAGGCCCTAACACTAGAGTAAACAGATAACAAGGACACGACAGATTATATTATCTGTGAAACATAAAATGTTAAGAATTAGAATGAAAAATTAACTCCATCTAGATCTTGTTTTATAGATTTATATTACGTTTTGTAAAAATACTCACAAATTGAATATGTTTTCAAAAATATATTTTAAAAAAATGTAAACATTTCAGGTATTAAAAAAATTCAGGATTACCATTAGCATACGATGACATATAATGATTGCAGTTTAAATTTTCTTACTAGAGTTCACCATAATTAATGAGGGATTTATAAAATGTCTAACTGTAAATGAGTTCGTATAACTAACCAATTTCGTAATCTGGTTTTTAGTTGATGGCCGTAACGGATTAAAAGAGATTAGACACATCAAGCTTGTTAGGGTGATATTATAAACCTGATATTTTCTCTCAAGACGAGATGTTGTTGGAACTGACGATGTGAAATTATGGCGATGAAATAGCTACTAGTTGTTGCTTTAGACGGTTTTGAAAATACATTATCTTCTCCATCACCATTTAAAGCGGCACATGCTTAGCTCTCAGTTTTAGGTTGAAAATGCATTGTAACATTTCTGTCCCAAATGTTTACTTTTGTATTTCATGTATATAAACTCTGTATATGTTTATAATAATTTCAATTTGTGTATGCTCATCAAAATTAATATATTTATTTATTACTAATTAAATTAACATTTGTATTGTAATAATATTGCTTGTACCCATAGAAATAAAACATTTTACAAACATGTATTTTAACCCTCGTTAGAATAACCAGTTCAAAATAATAAGTTATTGCGGTTGTTTTAATACTACAAATATGTTTATGTGTACCAATGCTTACAATATAATGTCATTAATGATGTAGTATGATCATATGGTATAGATTCAAATGACCAAAGTACATACTAAGGGTGGTAACGTTAAGCATAAGTAAGTCCATAATAAAAAAAAATAATAAATACCTACTATATTTAACAGATATTAATTTATTCCTTTTCCAATGTTTTCAAACATCAAAATCACTATTAATCCTCCAAAGGGATTCACTGGACTTAACTAATTTAGCTATAGTTAGCTCCCATGGAAGTTATCTCATATTGCAAGTGTTGTAACAGGTTTAGAGGGAGGGTGGAACTCTGACAATAGAGAGACGCCTTCTCTTTATATTCTTCTCAACCTTTGAAGATCATAAAAGAGATTTGTTGTGATTCAAACTATGAACTGTTATAGCTTATGTTTTTAAAATATTTTACTCCATTTAATAAAATAAATTTTAACATAGCTTCAGTAATATATATCCATTACAAAAACACCTGCCATCTCAAATGTTAACAGAATGTTTCAACTAGTTCCTTATTAAATGAGTTGTGTTAAAAATCCGCACATATGTGAAGGCACAAGGTTCAGAGGGCAAATTTTATAAATAGCTTTAGTTACAGCGTTACTTAGTATTCTGTTTGCGTATTTTTTTTTTTACAACAAACAGGTTGAATTGTGAACAAGAGGGATTGGGTTGGTGTCTGATTATATTTATGTTTTCAGATGACAGTACGATTAATTAATATATAATGTAATCAAAATAAGGAACAGAAAGGAAAATTTGGAACACTTAGAGTTGGCTATGTGTTTTTTAAGTCTGTAACAAGAGGACTCTTTAAAAAGAACACATAGAAGAAAATAATAAGTAAGTTTAAAGCCTGGTGGACATATTTGTCAACAAGTTTTGGAGAATTTAATGACACTCCACCAGACAGCTTCTCTTGCCATTTTCCTCACTGTCCCATTAATTATGTTTGGGGTACGTTGTACCTCAAACATAAATGTATAATTGTTGTCTCTTACCATATATTTTTGTAAAATGAATGATCTAAACTACTTTCGACTTTAAAATACAATCCTTTTGCACGTAGGCTTGAATAGAAAATACAAGGCTTTTAGATTTATATACATTGCAATATACTCGTATAGTAACTCCTCCATGGATAAATTACTATAAATGTCCTTTAAACCAGTAATTTGTACCAGGTGAATCTATATTTCATTCAGTCTGCTTTAAAATACAGTTTCATCACAATAAATTAAACCATGAAGAACACATTTTTTACTTAAAAAAACTTAATTCTATATTCTCTTTGAAAATAATATAGTTATTTATTCTACAGAACTCGCTTTTGCCGTTGAAACTCTAAAAAAGGATGGTCAACGCAGTTTTACGTAGTCAATCATTGTTTACTTAAAAGCCGTAAGGAACGTTCCACTACATTTGTAACTTCGGTATATAATCAATACATATAATTTATAAATGTATTTATACTATACTAGTATTACACTGACTATGGAATAAATATTGGATAATGACTATGACGCTACATTCTCAATGGCAACTCGGTTCAATTAAACTCACCAAAATAAAAGTAAACAAACTTGTTTAATTAAACGAAGCTGATCAACAATTAGAAACCTATTAATGAAACATCTTGTTGACTAGGGGCATAGTTAATGTGAACTTGGACTTCCCAGGTGTAGTTGCACTCTCTAGTTAATGGACTGCACTTATCAGGGTCTGAGCATCGATCGATCTTGCCAACAAGTTTGATGGTAGCAAAGTCAACATTTCTATCACCACATCTGGCCGATTATTATCCCACTGCCAATCAAGTAGTAATTGATGTTGAAGATTAATAGCTACCTTTATGAGTATGTTTCTTTATATACATATACCTATATAATATAGTAATACACTTTATCTTAGAGTTCAAAGAATGGGTTTTACGATATTTAAAGTGTCCATTGCCAGATCATTAGCGAAGCCAATCACTAGTGGTGCTGGAATAATTTCATTTCCGCATGTCTGTCCATCGAGGCTAAGATGAATAGAGGACTTTATAGTCGTAACTTAGCCTCTAATAATGCAAGGATTAAATTCAATGAGTTTCTGTCTGTCCGCGCGATGCCTCGAAAGCGAAGTCACCTATAGCGAATTGTGGATGATTACGCTTCATTTCTAGTATATAAATAACGATGAGACTGGTGCATGTCACTCCATGTGATTTAGCTGACAGTTGGCAAATATTTTTACATTGATCTTATGGATAACTAGGATGGCAAAGAGAAAATAGAAGAATAAATATTTCTTTTTTATTTTTATAGAAATTTAGTACACCCTATGACGTATTATCAGATATAGACTTACTATTAAATAAATTATAATTTTATATTGACTTAGTAGACTTTGTGTGTGAGCTTTTATTATTTAAACTCGGATAACCTCTGCGCTCATCAGTGATTACAAAGTCAGTTAAATTAACAGGTTGTTACTTTTAGGTTATTTTATACTTACAATAGTATAAACTTTAAAAAATAAAAATTTACTTAAAGTAAATAAAAATTTTTTATTTGTCACAAGTACTAATATTTTTACAAAGAACAGCTGATTACAAAAACAAATTTACTCTCTAATGATTAAGCCAAAATAGATGTTTTGTATACCAAAGGAATGTCTTAATAGAGATAGGGCTTTAAGTTAACCATGGACCCTAAGTATGCCATTGAATCATATTTAACACAAATGGTACAGTAGTTCTAAATCGATGAATTACACACATACATGAACTCAAAGACAGACACCATTATATTTTGTGTAATAACAAGGTTTTACGTTTTTCACAACTTTTTTTATGTGTCAAAATTAAAAGAATTACAAAATCTGACAAAAATGTATCATGTCATATCTTTAACTCTCTTGATATCCTATCATTAGTATCTCCGAGAATAAAAAGTATTAATATTTGTTTCTAAAGGAAAATTAATCTATCACTTTCAAGAAACATAAGATTGTGTGATTATGCAAATTGACTCTCGGATCCTGAACTGCAATAATTTGTTTCCTACACAAGTTAAAAATAACATTTATTTACGAAAAGAAATATACGGGAATTCTCAAAATATATTAGCAGGTATATGCACGATTATTTTCCTGTTATAAAATTTGTTTGTTTATATATTTCAGTTACTCTTTAACACTTTAGAATGTCTTGGAAGTGAATCTAACGAGGAAAATTTACGCAAATAAATTATTATGGTTGCAATAAGAACATTAAATGAGGGTAATGGGTTAATAAAAGCGGCCTGTTGAGCCTGTGGTTTGGTGACAACTTGTTACAGTGTTGGTAGTTCATTAAATCGGGTTATTTTGTGTCGGGTTGTGGTTCTTGACAAGACTAGCTCTACTTCCGTCCTCTGTCGTGGCAACGGTCTGAGACCGTTGTGTTTACACTCTAGCTAATGAATTTATCATATTACATTTAGTGGTTTGTTATGGTTGTTGACAGACTAGCTCTACTTCCGTCCTCTGTTATGGCAAGGTTCTGAGACCGTTGTGTTTACACTCTTGCTAATAACTTTATCATATTACATTTATTGGTGGGTTATGGTTTTTGACAGAGTAGCACTACTTTTGTCCTCTGTTATGGAAAGATTATGAACCCGTTGTGCTTACATTCCTGTTGGTAACTTTATCATATTACATTTAGTGGTGGATTATGGTTGTAGAAAATAATTTTATTTATAATTATTATAAATATTAGTGTATTATTCGACACTTAAATACATTTTTATAGTGATTAAAAATATTATACTGCACAGATAGTTACGTAAAAGAGTAACTTTTTGGATGAAAACTGGTTCACAGGAATATCAAACATCCATTTTATGGTTAGACACGTGTAAGAAATTTAGCGAAATTTGTACTATTAATAGGAGAGGAATTTATTTATTTATTATACTATTATTTACGATAATAACTCCCAAAGTTTATTACCGTAAAGGTAATATCTCGCCCGTAAGGGCAGTGCGTCTAGTACAAAAGGCAAGTTACGATAATGGTGTACAGCATTTAAAAACATTTTGAGCTCTTAGCACAATAATCATAACATAATTGAATTGGGTGGTTACAATTATTAATGGGGAATATAATCAAAAGAAATACAAAGTTAAAAAAGAGATGTACGCGTATAGTGCCGAGGGGCATTACACAAGTTGAATAAAGAACTCTTGTGCCACCCTGACTGTTACTAGCGAACTCATTAAGGATCCGACAGTTCCTTCTTATAATTGTGTAGTAATCTGCACATGCATGCAATAAATACTGGCAAAACAATGTTAGTAATTTAAACCTGGTACATAGGTACCTCTTGGTACAAGGATAATCTTTTTTGATTTGTGAGTATGGATGTCAATGTACAGCAAAGTACATACAGATACTTCAGAAGATTGGTTATTCAGAAACAGTAACCACCACTGCCGTCTGTGAGCAAGAAGTTTAGATATAAAACTACTAGAAACTTGGTAAATGTGTTTCTATTGGTGCAAAAAAGTACTCTATTGATTTTAAGGGCAAAAGGTTGAAGGGCAGCGTAGTTCTCTCAGCAACGTTTTGTGGAATTCCTTGATACTCCTTTGTATCGTGTTATCCTTTTGTTAGCTGCAATTTAATCTATTGGTGAAGAAGAGCCGATCGTGATGTAATGAAACAAAGTCAGTTGGCCCGTACCAAGATGGACAGCTGTACTCAATGTCATTATATAACGTACTATACTACTTGCCCTTTTATTGAAATTCTTCCCTTGTAACAAGATATATTGTAGGTCTATTGTTGTTTTACTATGAGTATTTACTATATTTTCATAGTTTTAGATTAAAACGATTGAGTTTTGATTTTCTGCGATAACAGGAGCTGGAGGTTCTAATATCACACAACAGTGTTGCTAGCATTACAAATATTGAAAAAAAACACCAGGAAGTGGAAGGTTAATAACAGCATAGTTATCATAACCAAAACATTATTATGATGAAGAACAACTACTTCATAGTTGAGGTGGAGTGTTTAATAATTAAAATTTTTAATGATAAAGCCTTTAAATTATTAATGAAAATAGCATTTATAGAATGTATCGTGTCGAAAGATCTCGAATGAAATTTAATCTGAAGACTTTTGCATGAAATTTTATTTCTAACATAGACAACAATGAGTTCTGTGACAGTGCATGTCCACCCATCAAAGAGTTGCGCAGAGCGTCATTGAAACCTATCTACTCAGTAGGGTAACACATTTTTTCTGTAAAAGTTGTACAGTACTACTAAGGATTAAAATCTACCATCTTCCTCATTGTCAGAAACTTAATAAGGAAAATTCTACAACATGCGGAACGTCGATTTCCACTTGCGAAAATTAAATTTATTCGGAGTCCATCTATTCCGTCAAACCATCCATCGTCAACAACAAATTTTAATCAAAGATCGATTTTTTTTGTATTCTGGGAAGATAAGAAATATTTTTTTATATAGTTGATTATCTGTCTATCTGACCACAGGAAACTAGGATGAACTAAAGACTGTAAACAAAATTTGCTTATAACCTTTCAGTTAGCTTTTTAATAAACATACGAAGTTTCCGGCAAAGAACGAGCAGTTTCTTAACATTATTACTTATTAAAATATATAAAATCTTAGCTTTATACTATTTTAAATCCAAAACACAAATTTACTCACCTTTACTACCCCTTACCTGGCAAAGCCACCACGCCCCGAGCGCCTTGGTCAGGGTTTATTTATTCTGTATTCTTTTCATTTATATTAGACCTTATTCAAACCGTTAATTAAATTACGAAGGCCCTAAAACTAGAGTAAACAGATAACAAGGACACGACAGATTATATTATCTGTGAAACCTAAGGTTTTAAGAAGCACAATGAAACATTAACTCCATCTTGATCTTGTTTTTTAGATTTATATTAGGTTTTGTTAAAAATACTCACAAATTAAATATGTTTTCAAAATTATACTTTCTCCTTTTCAACTCGGTTCAATTAAACTCACCAAATTAAAAGTAAACAAACTTGTTTAATTAAACGAAGCTGATCAACAATTAGAAACCTATTAATGAATCATCTTGTTGACTAGGGGCATAGTTAATGTGAACTTGGACTTCCCAGGTGTAGTTCCACTTTCTAGTTAATGGAATGCACTTATCAGGGTCTAAGCATCGATCGATCTTGCCAACAAGTTTGATGGAGCAAAGTCAACATTTCTATCACGACATCAGGCCGATTATTATCCCACTGCCAATCAAGTAATAATTAATGTTGAAGATTAATAGCCACCTTTTATGAGTATGTTTCTTTACATACATATACCTATATAATATAGTAATACACTTTATCTTAGAGTTCAAAGAATGGGTTTTACGATATTTAAAGTGTCCATTGCCCGATCATTAGCGAAGCCAATCACTAGTGGTGCTGGAATAATTTCATTTCCGCATGTCTGTCCATCGAGGTTAAGATGAATAGAGGACTCTATAGTTGTAACCTCTAATAGCCTCTAATAAAGCAAAGGTTAAATTCAATGAGTTTCTGTCTATCTGCGCGATGTCTCGAAAGCGAAGTCACCTATAGCGAATTGTGGATGATGACGCTTCATTTCTAGTAAATAAATAACGATGAGACTGGTGCATGTCACTCCATGTGATTTAGCTGACAGTTGGCAAATATTTTTACATTGATCTTATGGATAACTAGGATGGCAAAGGGAAAATAGAAGAATAAATATTTATTATTTATTTTTATAGAAATTTAGTACGCTCTATAATGTATTAACACATATAGTTACTATTCTATAAAACGTAACTTTATAGTGACTTGGTAGACTTTGTGTGTGGGCTTCAACTCGGATAACCTCTGCGCTCATCAGTGATTACAAAGTCAGTTAAATTAAGGGGTTGTTACTTTTTAGGTTATTTTATAATTACAATAGTATAAACTTAAAAAAATAAAAATTTACTTAAAGTAATTAAACATTTTTTTATTTGTCACAAGTACTAATATTTTTACAAAGAACAGTTGATTACAAAAACACTAAATGTGTTGTATATGCATACAACAATACATACTGATTTAGCCAAAAAAGCCGTTTTCTATAACTAACAAATTTTTGAAATAGAGATAGGTCTATAAGTTACCCAGGGACCCTAAGTAGGTCATTGAAAAATTTCAATACAGATTTTAGATTAGTTATAAATAGATGAATAACACACATACATGAACACAAATATAGACACCATTAGATTTTGTGTAATAATAAGGGTCTACGTAGTTAAAAACTTTTTTAATGTGTAAAGATTATATTATTTGATAAGATTATATGTCAATCACAAAATCTGATAAAACTGTATCATTTCATATTTTAACTGTCTTGATATCCTATCATTAGTATCTCAGAGGATATAAACAGTATTAATATTTGTTTCTAAAGGAAAACTAATCTATCAATTTCAACAAACATAAGATTCTGTGATTGTGCAAATTAACTCTCGGATCCTGAACTGCAGTAATTTGTTTCCTACATAAATTAAAAATAAAGTTTATTTATGAAATGAAATATACGAGAATTCACAAAATATATTAGGAGGTATATGCATGATTATTTTCCTGTTATAAAATTTGTTTGTTTATATAATTTAGTTACTCATTAACACTTTAGAATGTCTCGGATGTGAATCTAACGAGGACACAGTACGCAAATAAATGACTATGTTTGTAATAAGAACATTATATGAGGTAATGGGTTAATAAAAGCGGCCTGTTGAGCCTGTGGCTTGGTGACAACTTGTACAGTGTTGGTAGTTAATTAAAGGAGGTTATTTTGTGTCGGGTTGTGGTTCTTGATAAGACTAGGTCTACTTCCGTCCTCTGTCGTGGCAACGTTCTGAGACCGTGGTGTTTACACTTTTAGTAACGACTTTATCATATTACATTTAGTGGTGGGTTATGGTTGTGGACAGAGTAGCACTACTTCAGTCCTCTATTATGGCAAGGTTCTGAGACCGTTGTGTTTACACTCTTGCTAATGACTTTATCATATTACATTTAGTTGTGGGTTATGGTTGTTAATAGTGTAGCACTACTTCCGTCCTCTTTCATGGCAATATTCTGAGACCGTTGTGTTTACACTCTTGCTAATGACTTTATCATATTACATTTAGTGTGGGTTATGGTTGTTAACAGAGTAGCACTACTTCCGTCCTCTGTCGTGGCAATATTCTGAGACCGTTGTGTTTACACTCTGGCTAATGACTTTATCATATTACATTTAGTTGTGGGTTATGGTTGTTAACAGAGTAGCACTACTTCCGTCCTCTGTCGTGGCAATATTCTGAGACCGTGGTGTTTACACTTTTGCTAATGACTTTATCATATTACATTTAGTGGTGGGTTATGGTTGTTAACAGAGTAGCACTACTTCCGTCCTCTGTCGTGGCAATATTCTGAGACCGTTGTGTTTACACTCTTGCTAATGACTTTATCATATTACATTTAGTTGTGGGTTATGGTTGTTAACATAGTATCACTACTTCCGTCCTCTGTCGTGGCAATATTCTGAGACCGTTGTGTTTACACTCTTGCTAATGACTTTACAATATTACATTTAGTGTGGGTTATGGTTGTTAACAGAGTAGCACTACTTCCGTCCTCTGTCGTGGCAATATTCTGAGACCGTTGTGTTTACACTCTTGGCTAATGACTTTATCATATTACATTTAGTTGTGGGTTATGGTTGTTAACAGAGTAGCACTACTTCCGTCCTCTGTCGTGGCAATATTCTGAGACCGTTGTGTTTACACTCTTGCTAATGACTTTATCATATTACATTTAGTGTGGGTTATGGTTGTTGACAGAGTAGCACTACTTCCGTCCTCTATTATGGCAATATTCTGAGACCGTTGTGTTTACACTCTTGCTAATGACTTTATAATATTACATTTAGTTGTGGGTTATGGTTGTTAACAGAGTAGCACTACTTCCGTCCTCTGTCGTGGCAATATTCTGAGACCGTTGTGTTTACACTCTTGCTAATGACTTTATCATATTACATTTAGTTGGTGGGTTATGGTTGTTGACAGAGTAGCACTACTTCTGTCCTCTGTTATGGAAAGATTATGAGCACGTTGTGCTTACATTCCTGTTCGTAACTTTATAATATTACATTTAGTGTTGGGTAATGGTTGTGGACAAGACTAGCTCTACTACAGTCCTCTGTTACGGAAAGATTCTAAGCCCACTGTGTTAACCTTTATAACAGTAGCACTCTCATAATATGTACAGTGTTAAATATTGAACAAATAATATATGGCTCTCTTCCAACTGCAAGTGTAAGTCAAGTTATATAGGAATATTTATTTCATTTACTCGCATTAAAAATAAGTTAAAATTAAAAGTTAAAATATAAATTCCTTATCCTTATAATTTATATAAAATTTGTAGCTGGTTTTTGACAAATAATAATCAGGAGCATGGATATAACACGAGTAAGGTAAAAGGTAAATTTATAATTTTGTATTCGTACTTTGTTGGTTTTACATTTTAAAACCATGTTGTTATGGAATCTAAATAATGCATGTATGTTGAAACTGATTACGAAAAAGCAATGTGGGCATTATTAAATTAAATCAATAAACTAATTATTATTCCTCTTCTTAGGCTATTGACAAAATATTAAATCATTATAACGATAAAACCATGCCGAAAAACATCAGAAGAAAATTTATACATAACATGCTTATTTATATATTTTACGGTACATTTTAAGACACATTACTAAATATAACCAAAGAGGAGTGGTTTTTTTAGTATATAAATGTTTATAAAGTAAAATGCAATTAATAATGATGTAATCATATGATTTAAAGTGTATTACATCACGACAGAAACATAAAGTAAAGTAATATCATGTAAAATATTCTTATTTTTTTGTAAATATAAATACGTTTAAAAATGAAACCACAGTAAAAAGATATTCATAAATATTCACTCAGCATTTAGATGAAATCTGTTCTCCTTGACACTTTAATTATAATAATTTTGTAGTACTATGATATTTGTACGTTAAATGCTATAAACATATACTCTTATATCTGTATACGTGTGCAAATTGTTCTTCAATTTATCGATGTGCATATACTCAAAATAATTTAATTGCATATTCAAATATTTTTTCATGTGTGTAACTATAAAATCGAATGCAAGTGAAATTTCATTATATTTTTGCTATGAAATTTTATTATATGTTCATAGTATATATAACATTATATATAACATATAGTATATAACACAAGAATTCGTAACGACACACTCAACACGTATGGATGGAAGGGAAATACTCGACACAAAACTGTGTTATTGACGGAACGGTGTGTTGTGTTGCTTCAAATTCCATATGTCACGTTGTTAATATTTTCAAGAGAGAAGGATCAAATTCCAAACTTGAGAAGTTTTAATATGTCAAGATGTAAGCGTAGTTCTCGAAACAAAAGCTTCTAGGATGAAGAGTAGGTTGTGTTGCCACACATTTAATATGCAAGGGAGTGAATGTTACATGAGGTGTCGAGGTTGCGTAAATGTAAAACAGTCTTTGTGAGAACCGCGTCAGTTCGGTTGTTTTCCGGATACATAGACGACTTTCTAGTTTATAGCATCCGATATATTGTCGTTCCTTTATTTTATTTTATCGCAGAAGCCAAATTACGATCATCTAAGATATTGTTTTCTATATATTTCTGATATTAAAAGAATTATTAAGTTACATATTATGGAGTTACATCTTTTAGTTATCTTTACTTTATTAATAGTTAGTTTTTAGTGAAAAACTCAATAACACTGAAGATGCTTAAGTAATAAATAGCTCTATATTAAATATTAATAAACTGTAATAATTTGTAAGATATCAAATCTATTTTGCTGCTTCTCGAAACTCCCCAAGATGACTGCTTTATAGTGTTTTCTTTTAATGAAAAATTTAAACAGATCAACTGAAGATTCTAACAATACATAAAGGATATAAATTATATTTTATCCTATCCAGTGACATTTTTAACGCTCAACCATCTCCACCACGCTGTACCATCTACACAGTTAATAAAAATGTTCTCCGACTTCTAGTACTTGACCGTAATGTCATGTCGTATTAAATATTCATCCATAATAGGCCTATAAAATATTGTAAAAAAATATTTACTCGTTGTTTATTTTTTTCTAGAATTGCAAATTTTAAGCTATGACAACTAAATATGGATAATATTCGCTTTAAATTCATATTAACAAGAAAATATGTTTTACTAGAAGTTAGAACTATATTAGAGTTATAACTATTGTAGTAATTAGTCAAATGTACACCGAATTAACTTCACTCATTTATCAGTTTATTTATATACTTATTTATACGGTATATATATATAAAATTATATATATATATATATATATGTGTGTGTGTGTGTGTGTGTGTGTGTGTGTGTGTGTGTGTGTGTGTGTGTGTGTGTGTGTGTGTGTGTGTGTGTGTGTGTGTGTGTGTGTGTGTGTGTGTGTGTGTGTGTGTGTATACATACGAGTATATGTTTTATTGTATTAAATTTTTATGAAGAAATAACATGTTAGCCGTATTACAACCTGAAGTTTTCTTTCGTTACTTTTTCTGAGAGGATCGTGGGTCCCTATATATATAAATGAAAAAAATCTGCAGGTTATAATAATATTAACATGTTATTTCTTAAAACAAATAAAAATGTTAATAAGAGTTAAATCAGTGATTAATATTACTGCAAATTTTTATAATATAACAAAGATTGTAAACTTTCTCTAATTGTGTAAGATGACACGTCCGACTGTCTCTCATAGAAGGAGAGAGGAGAAGAGGAAGTGACGTCATGTTGTGATTACTTCCTGTCTGCAGGGACCTTAAAGTTAGTCACTACAACCCTCTTGCGAACTGCTAAAACCGAGTTCATATTAACGTCATACCGTTATCAAAATATCAATGAAGTTTTATTGCTAATTGTTTACTGTACCTAGTTACAGCTGTGTCAAGTACACTCTTAATAAATATTACTGTGTCAGTCTGTGTTTACAAAAGAATGTGAATGCCACATTACTTAAAATAGACCCAAACCTTCAAGTACCTATTAATTTTATTTCTAATGGGAATTATTAACTGAATATATTGAACATTTAAAACATAATTGTTTATTCGATTCAAACTGATTCAAAGGGAATCTTTGGAGTTAAACTGTGGGCGTTTTATGTTTTAGGATATTTTCTAAGGTAAATGAGTACTTATCTAACAGATAAAATCTTTAAATCGCGTGGAAAATATGGTTAATCCTTGGGGAATTTACACTCTATGAATGTAAACAAATTGAAAATATTAGTTAAATTAACTAAAAATATTATTTAGCTTCAATGAAACAAGGTTTGTACAACGCATTTGATTACATTTGACAGGCTTTTACAATTAATATTTCACAACTTTAGAAACCAAGGTGGGATTTGTTGTTACTTTAAAGATCATTGGTGCATAGCCCGGATGGATTTTCGAAATAATAATATACCTATCGTGATTATGTCTATGTAAAATTTCAGTACAATCGTTTGAATAGTTTACGCAATCGGTAGAAATAGATCGCTAGCTATGATCACTTTGAAGGAAGTTAAAATGAGAGGCTATAGAATGGTTTAGTATAGGTAACTATGAATTTTATTGAATTATTCTTTCCATAGTTTTATACACTTAGAAGCGGCTATAATACACATAAACATAGTTATATTATCAGCACACAATTCGGCAAAGCTACTAAAGTTACCACCATAAGTGTCTGTATAAAATGTTTGCTTAAATCGGTGTTTCAAGTAGGTTGTACGTTCGGGAATATAGAGTAGAATTTAAGATGACTGAGTTTATGTGCTGTTTTATGAAACCTCAAAGTGCACTTGGCTCGTTTCACATGCAGTAGCTATGAAAGTTACATGAGCTCGTTTTGGCTTTACAAATATAAACGAGACTCTGATTAGAAACGATTTCATTCAGAGTATGATATTTACATTCTCAATACAAACTATTTTATCAAATGTTGATGATACTTTTAAAAACAAAATTAAGATGTAAGTTACTATAAAATATAAAAACGCGTCAAGCAATTAATAAACACACGTAAAGACAGTATTAAAAACAATATTTATTCTCACACGTTCAAGTCAGAATTTTTTTGGGCTTTGTTATGGCGTTGAATTTATTCGCCGTAATTGGTATTTTACGTCTAAAGTCTAAATATAGTGCGAAAATTATGTAGGCTTAACAATTTTGCACAAATACAATAATTTCAATTTTCCCTGCGTACTCTAAAAGGTACCTAAGAAAATTACTTTCCCTTACAAATTATGCAATTGTTTGCCGGATGAGGTACACAAAAGTCTGAGGTATTTATTTAAGCTCGGGATCAAATTTAACAAACCACCGAGACAGGTAAACAACAAAATTACAATGATAAAATGCATAGCGTGTACCCATCGGACGCGTAACGCAGTTTACAAAAGTACTTATGTACCCTTATAAATGAATTCTTTTGTGGATGCATTCATTAGGTATAAATCAATAATGTCAATTAATGAGAATAATGTATTGTACTGAGAATATATTTCATAAAAGTAGTGGCAATTGAGATAGTATGCTCTCTCTTGATTTAAAACTCTCCACCAAACTCTCAGTTTTAAAAATTAAAAAGCTCATAACGACTTGGGCAAGTACCTAAGAAAAGATAGTGTTTATTAGTTCACAAACATAGAATTTTAAGAAATAAAATTAAATATGTTCTACAGCGTGATGTCCTTGTCATATAATTATTTTAATGTTTTCTTAAAAAGAGTTAAATAAAGCTAATAAGTTTTAAATATACGTACTTAAAATTTCAAAATTGTAAGTTTATCTATGTTATTTAAGTTTAATATTACTATGTAAATAATAACAGCAGATTAGCATTTCTTACTATAAATAACAATAATCCATGTAAGATTTAAAATCTGTGTAATCGAAAGAGTTATTTGTAACAATTAACTAAATCTTGTTTTTTAAATAGATGACCATAACGAAACGGATTTAAAGAGATTGGGTTTGCTATTAAACGTACGTAAGTAAACACAAGTTTGTAAGGGTTGTATTAGAATCTCGATCCTCCCATCTCAAGTCGAGATGTCATTAGAACTGACGATGTGAAATGTTCGCGACGAGATAGTTACGTTTTTACTGTAGACGTCTAGTGAAATCCATTACCCCTTCCATCGCTACTTATAGCAGCTTTTTGGTCCTAAATATATGCTTATTGAATTTTCCATATACAAACTCTTTATTGGTTATTTATAATTTAAATTAAATTATTATTATAACTTTTATTTATTTTACAGGCCATCGAAGTAAAGATCTTGATTTATTATTGACGCAAAATACATGAGTAATTATATAGCCGATATGAGTATGGGAGTGCCGATAGCCGAGCGGTCTAAGACGTTGGACTTCAGGTCTGAGTTAGAGATAGCGCAGGTTCGAATCCTGTCTGTGACCGTTGCACTTTTTATCAATCGACCTTGTACTGTATTGACTCTCCCTCTTAAGATAAGATCCTCGCACAGGCCAGTGGCACATGAGGACGGGCAGAGTAAGACTTAAAAGGGGATCGGCGTCTCCTTTAAAACAAATATATATGTTTGAATATATATATATATATATATATATATATATATATATATATATATAATATATATATACAGGGTGATTCATGAAGTTCTCCCCCCACTTCTACAGCACATTGTACTAGTAAAAATAATGAAAAAATGTTATATAAACATAGGTCCGAAAACGCTTCGTTAGCGAGTTACAGCTAGCGAAAGATTTCGCCTGAATTCCCGGGTAAAGAGTAAAATAAAACCTTACTGAACTTTTGGAAAGGTTAATTAAGTAAGAAATATCGTGGATTCTTATGAATGTTTACCTGATAAAGCTAATAAAATATGTTTTCAGATCTGTACCTGTAGTAGTTTTTGAGGGATTTCGGGGTTAAATTGCAAAAAAATTGGGGCACCGAAACAATGTTTTTTTAAGTTTGATGTACAATAACTTTGTTAAATTGGTATTAAATACATAACATCAACAAAAACATTAATTGTAGAGAATTTAATTCTGAGAAAATTGATATAATCAAAGTCTAAAATAAAACAGAAATAAGTACCAAAAAAAAATCGATTTTATTCAGTATATAATACATTAACTAGCTGTAAAGAAATACCGTTACGGTATTTAGTTAAAATAAAAACAAAAACAAAATGTTTGTTCCTTAATAATGAGATAAATTGAGAAAACAAGATTAACTGTTAAATAAATTTGTTTGTAAATAAAAATATCATGTTTTATTACGTTGTATTTTTTTTTAATAAAAATTTGCATCAAATGTTCGAAAATAAATGAAGCAAACATTTTCCCATTATTGTTTACTAATCATCGAAATGCAGTTTTTTGTTTTATTAATTTCTAAGTTGGTAACGCACGAAATAACAGCTGATCAAACAATGGTATTCTGTACTGTTTACGTTAGAACTGTGTATTAGTGGTGTTTTTGCAAGCTACAGCAGGAGATCGGGGTTCTGTGAATCGTGTTATTAAATGCAATTTTTCTGTGAGTTATAATTCGATTGTTTATTCAGCGAAAAAATGCCTTACTTATTTACATCAGAGGAATACGCTGATATGGTTTTTATTTTGGGTTACTGTAATGGTTAATGCTAGAGCTGCTGTAGAAGAATATGAACTACGTTACCCTAATAGGAGGATTCCAGATACCAAAACAATTTCAGGAACTTTTCGTACTCTTCGGGAAACAGGATCACTACCAAGTACTAGAACCAATTATGAACGAGCTGTCCAACTTGATGATGATATTGTTATTTAATGCTGTTCATCGCAGTCCAGGTGTAAGTACACGACGTATTTCTAGGCGGATGATAGGAGTTTCGCAGTCAACGGTGTGGAGGTCACTTAATCGAAACAAATTTTATCCGTTTCATAAACAAAAGGTTCCAACATCTACAGCTAGGGGATGGTCCGCTTCGCTTGGAGTTTTGCAACTTTTTGAATATTAATCAACTCTACAAGCGTATTTTTGTTTACGGATGAGGCAAAATTCACTCGGGATGGTGTCAATAACTTGCACAATGAACACTCATGGGCAGAAGAAAATCCACATGAGGTAGTGGAAACAGAACTTTCAACACCGATTTAGCGTCAATGTCTGGTGTGGCCTTTTGCACAATCGGCTGATTGGACCTTTCATATTACCTGGACGCCTAAATGCTGAGTTCTATTGTGCATTTCCTTCAAGGAGAGTTTGCCGCAAGCTGTTAGAGAGAATGTTCCTTTACATCTCAGACAAAATTTGTACTTCCAGCATGACGGAGCACCTCCCCACTTTTCACGTGCCGTTTCTGCTTACTTAAATCATCAATTTCCTGGACACTGGATTGGTCGTGGAGGGCCTCACCCTTGGCCACCAAGATCATCAGATCTATCTTCCATTGGATTATTGCATCTGGGGATGGATTGAAAAGACATTGTATACAAGACAAAACTGAATTCTCGTGATGAATTAATTGCCCGTATTATGGATTCGGATGTGCAGCGGATACAGGGAAGTCCTGAAAAAATTAAGAAACGCAACAAAAGCAATACACAAACGTGCTGCAAAATGTATTGATAATGATGGCCTCATTTTCGAACATCTATTATAAAAAGGTGCGTGCGGTTGGCCCAACCTGATTAATTTTTGCTGAAAACTAGAAATGTATTATACTGAATAAAATCGATTTTTTGGTACTTATTTCTCTTTTATTTTAGACTTTGATTATATCAATTTTCTCAGAATTAAATTCTCTACAATTAATGTTTGTTGATTTTATATATTTATTACCAATTTAACAAAGTTTATTGTACATCCAAACTTAAAAAAACATTGTTTCGTGCCCCAATTTTTTGCATTTAACCGTGAATCCCTCCAAAAATACTACAGGTACAGTTCTAAAACCTATTTTATTAGCTTTATCTGGTAAAAAAATACATAAGAATCCACGATATTTCTTTCTTAATTAACCTTTCCAAAAGTTCAGTATGGCTTTATTTTACTCTTTACCCAGGAATTCAGGGCGAAATCTTTCGCTAGCTGTAACCTCGCTAACGAAGCGTTTTCGGACCTATGTTTATATAACATTTTTTTCATTATTTTTACTAGTACAATGTGCTGTAGAAGTGGGGGTGGAGAACTTCATGAATCACCCTGTATATATTAGAGCTATGACGGTTAATAGTTCACATCTGTTTATTTGTTCCGAGATTTACATACTAATGTTTTTATTGATTAATTTTTTAATTTTTTTTAAACCGAAAAACGTACTATAGGTTGTTGCTAAGCATTAAGTAAGACCATAATAAAAAACAGCATTACCATCTTTATTTATGACGCGTTAATGTTTTCGTTTTCAAATGAAACATCATAACATTTAGTACTCCCAGAAACGGACTTATTGTTACATTTAACAATTTTACGAATCTCTTATAGAAGTAACCTTATATTGCAAGTTTTGTAACAGGTGGAAAGGGAGGGAGAATCGGGGAGGGAGGAAATGTGACAAAAGAGTGAGGTCTTCTCTTTTCTTTTTTCTTTGCCTTTGAAGATGATCATTACAGAAGGATTTGAGGTGATACAGTTCTTAATTGTTAATACATTTGCTTAGGTATTTCATTCTCTTGGATAAAGTAAATAGCACTAGCTTTAATAATATTGTATTAAACATAAAAGACTGACAGCTCAAATATCATGTATAATTTTTTAACTAGTATATGACAGACTAAGAATTGTGTAATTTGCTAAACATAAAAAAAACAATTCAGTCAAAAGGGCATAAAGTGGCGTAAAATATGGTTGGTGAACATCATTGTCAACAATGTTTGGAGGATTTTGTGGTACCTATACGAGAAATTTCATCTACTCAGCTTCTATTGTTATTTGCCACACAACTGGTTCATTACAGTTCTCAAATGTAAATACTTTATTGAAATGTATGTATATTGATTACATTTTGCAAAATATGAAAGGAAAATAAACAACATATATCTTCTCTTAACTTCAAAATACATTACAATTACATGCTAGACTGAAAAGAGAGTAAAAAGACTATATTTTATGTACATGGCAAATGAAAATAACTGGTACGTGACAAATTTACAATAATCGTGCCTCACAGCAGATATCAGTATCAGGAGAAATCCTTATTTTATTGGTTTTCTTTATCTGAGAAATCCTCAAAAAACTTGTCTTCACACTTATAAGTAACGCCATGTTTAAAATATCTCTTTTTTATACATTTCAAACAAATTATAAAGAGGTATAAGGTAGAATATTGTACTAACTAACCTTTTTATTCCCCTTGAAACTACTATAGTTGTTTTTCTGTATAAAACTTATCTTACTTAAGTATGTTGATGTGTAGCACATACGATTAGTATATCAAGTAATTTTATTACCGCACTTGAAGAAAGGAACGCAGAAGAATATTCTGAAATTTGCTGTTTTAAGTATAAAAAGAAGAGAGTACAAGCAGTTTCATGCTTTTATACTTAAAATCACCTCGTTTCTTTATAATTCTCAACTAACGTAGCGCATGCTAATAACTTAGTAATATTTTTATCTACAAGCGATTATGTTATATAGATGTTTCAATAAAATTCGTGAGTTATAAAAGGATCTATTGTTTAAATGCTAGAGTTACTAGTATTACATTTCTTATAGTATAAATAGTGTGTAATTATCTAATTAAATTCTATTTTCTCATTTAGAACTCGGTTAAATAAAACTCACCATTGAAAAATAAAGCAAATTCAATTATTTAAACTAAACTAAACCACAGATAGAAATATAACAATACAACTTATTTCCGACTAGAGGCATTGTTAACGTAAACATGTAATTCCCTGATATAGTGGAACCAGATATTGGTTGGAAGTTTGAGGAGGACAAAGTCAACATTTTTACCATCGCATATGAACAATTATTAAATCATTATATTTCAACCTGTACAACCCTTTCAGACTAGAGGTATGTTAATTTAAGCTTGGACCTCCCAGGTGTAGTTGTACTCTCTAGTTAATGCACTGTACTCATCAGGGTCTGAGTATCGATCGATCTTGCTGACAATTTTGATAAGGGCAAAGTACACATTTCGACCACCGTATGTCACCAATCTTCATCCCATGGCAAATTAACCAGTGAATAGAAATATAGGCGATCCACAATTACCTCTTATTTGTATGTTTGCTTAATTCTGTGGCAATATCAATTAGTAATATCAAACACTTAAAAGATTGGATTTTATAATCCGTAAATTGTTTCATATTAATTCACTTTCTGTTACCATGAGTACTTAAAGATACAAATCTCGCTACGTTTTGGTAATGTTATGGATTATTGATTGCCAAAAGTCTAGGAAAGAATATAGATGATTATAAAATGAAACGCAATGCATAACAATACAGTGGAATATTAAAGAGTTACATATATTTACAAAACTTATTTATTTATTTACGTCTTTATTTTCAATTTTGAATGTACAATTTAAATAACAGCTTTGATACTGTATTGACTAAATGTGGTAAATTTCCTAACTTAATTCATTTTTAAACCAAGTATAGATTTTCTTTAGAGAAGCTTTCGTTACTTAAGAATGACAATAAGTCCTTCTTTAAATTTGTTGTTTTAGTCCGTTAGTGTAAATGTTTCATAGAAAGGTACTAAAGACTGTTACACTTGTTAAATAGATTCCTTTTCGTCGAAAGAAAGGCTTTATTACGAGTAATTACGGTGTAAAAAGTAAATTTGTAGGTATTAAGTAGCCACGATAGTAGCTAAAAAACAGCATGATAAAAACTGATAAAATGAGTACTACAGTATTTCATTTTATTACGTGACATAGTATAACAATTGATGTAAACGTAATGTGATATAAGACAGGTTGATTTGTTGTATTGGTTGGTATGAATGTCTTTACATTCTACCGGTTCCTTTGAATCACTATTTGATTTTAAATATTACAATTTGACAATGTGCATTTCAACTTTTCATTTATTAAAAAAAAAAAAAACATTTTTTAGTTTATCCACTCAGTAGTGATGAGTGAAGAGACCTTATTGTAAGAGTCATTTTTACATTTATTTTGTTATTAGAAATAAACATAATCACTGTTAAATATTTGAAATTTTTGAACTTTGAACATTTGAATTTTCCTGGTTTGCGGTAAGGCGCTAATAAAAAAGGACACAAACAATTGTAATTATATCGTTTACAACATCTAACATTGTCTCCATGAGCTATAATTGCTTAGCTAAAAATACACATAGTGATGATACTGGAAACATATGCATGCACTCAAGTTCATTTTGTGATCTATATGGAAAGTTGAAGTATTTGTTTAATGTAAGAAACAAATTGGTACTAAAAACGTGTTCGTTTTGGTAGTACATGTTTACTACTTTACCGTTTACCGAATTTAATAGCTAACGAGTTGTGTAAATACTTATACGTTAATACACCTGCAAGCAATGTTTTGGATGTAGATCTAAACTTAAAAATTTAAAAACAAAATATATTACTAAACATTGAATTAAATAAATATCCAAAATTGTAATAAGAATGTTTTTAAAGAATGTTTCTTCATACTAAAATGTAAATTATGACTATGTTATCAGTGTATAAATTTAAACTTAAGGCTTTTAATTTTAGGAAAATATATTTATACTTTTAAAAATTTATAGGTTTTAGGTATATAAAAGGAAAAGCCTTCATCATTCTATGAACAAATATAGGCAATAGAATTATATTATTACTATTGTAATGTTTCGTTAGTCTTTCAAAGTATAGGATTTTCAATGGATGTAAATATTACATATGTTGGTACCTAACTGATGCACGATATATGAATAATTTTATTTTTTAAATATTATAGGGCCCAATTGTATTACACCACACGTGCTTTCACGAAAGAGAGCTTTGAACTTTTTTGTCTTTTGAGTTCCTTTAGATTGGTCTAAAATAGTTTAAGTGTTACTGTACTTATGGGAGATACTAAATCAATTACACGGAATGTTGCAATTACGGGCAAAGTCACGGGTATACTATACACATACAAAATTTAAATAGTACTTAAATTATTTAAAAGTATGGTTGTGTGGTCATAATAGTATTATTTTTAAACAACTCTCTTGATTACATAAACACATGTACTACCTTCTAATAAAGCCACAAATTTTCTTCAAGTCCTGTTGATTTTAATAAATAGAAATAGGTCCATATGTTACCAGAAACCCTAAGAATATACAATTGCAATATAATAAGTTCAGTAGTTTTTACAAGATTAAATAACACAAACAAACTCGCTCCCATAAAATTTATATATAAGGCTAATGTTTCGTTTGAAACGTCCCAAGCAAAGAAAAATGCCAATAATTAAGATAAAAATATTATTTCATATTTATAATCCTCTTGGTATCATTACATTTAGTATTTAGAAAATGTTAACAATATTAATATTTGTTTCTTAGGGGAAATTAACCTCTCATTTGTATGTTTACCACCAACAGAAACCACAGTTAATGGACTTTTACTTACATACAATTATAAATCCATGTGTTTTTATCTTTAGTTTAGACGTCAGAATAACTAATATAGAACAGTGATCAGTGTAGTTGATGATTATGGTTGTAACAGACAACTTCAATGAACCTAATGGTTTCATGTAAAGGTTGAGTCCACGATGAAAATTTCTACGGAGTTGGTAGTTAACAAAAGTGGGCTACTAGTGGTAGTTTATGGTTATTGACAAGATTTGCTCTGCTCCGGTCCTTTGCTGTAACACGGTTCTGAGCCAACAGTGTTTACATTACTGCTGGTAACCTTTTCATATAGTGGGGAGTTGTGGTTGTTGACAAGACTTGCTTTACTCCGGTCATCTGTTTGACAATGGGCCGGCTGTGTTTAAATTCCTGCTGGTAACCTTTTCATATAGTGGCGAGTTGTGGTTGTTGACAAGACTTGCTTTACTCCGGTCATCTGTTTGACAATGGGCCGGCTGTGTTTAAATTCCTGCTGGTAACCTTTTCATATAGTGGCGAGTTGTGGTTGTTGACAAGACTTGCTTTACTTTATTCCGGTCATCTGTTGTGACAAAGTTATGGGCCGGCCGTGTTTACATTCCTGCTGGTAACCTTTTCATATAGTGGCGAGTTGTGGTTGTTGACAAGACTTGCTTTACTCCGGTCATCTATTGTGACAAAGTTATGGGCCGGCTGTGTTTACATTCCTGCTGGTAACCTTTTCCATATAGTGGCGAGTTGTGGTTGTTGACAAGACTTGCTTTACTCCGGTCCTTTATTGTGACAGGGTTCTGAGCCGGCTGTGTTTACATCCCTGCTGGTAACATTCTCATTTATTGGTGGGTTGTGGTTGTTGACAAGACTTGCTCTATATATAAAGTTAACCGTTGTATGTAAAACCAAAATGTATCACATCAGAAGAAAATGTATATATGTTATGTATATTTAAATTGTTTTACTGTAATAACATTGCTAAAAACATAACTGATGACGGGAACTTTTAGCAGCATTTAAATGATTATAAAGTAATCTTTAATTAGTATTGTTGTAAAAGTTTGTAATTCAGTACTAACTCATACTAAAAAATACCCAGTGAATTAATACTAAAAACCTTAATTAAAGTTAAATTTACTTATAATATTTTTCCTGAATTTGTGCATTAAAATTGAAATAATTTAAAACTACGGTACACAAACATTCTATAATTCTCACATTACATTTTGAGAAAGTTCTTTGCTCCTTACCACTTTAATTACTATTATTTCAACATATTTTAGTGCATGTAATATGAAATGTAATAAAAATATACAAGTTCATCTCTACATGTTTTTGAACTTTATAAATAAAACATATAATCAACAAAATGCAATTCCACATTCAAATAGTTTTTAAATATTTGTTACTGAAAGAAAACAAATTGTAAGTCAAAGTGAAATTTATTTACATATTTGTTGTAAAATTGTTTGGCATGTTCATAGTACACATGACATAGCGATATACTCGTATAATACTATAAAACGTAGAAACATAGCAGCACTGTCCCAACACACTCAACGTGTAATACTTGACACAACATCTTGCTGTAGGCTCAACTGTATATTGTGTTAACATTTCATACGTTAACTTATTAATATGTAAGAAACAACGAGCAAATTGCCGAGTTTTAACGTGTAAAGAATGGAAGGCTATTACTAGAAAACAAGATTGTAGGTTGAGGAGAAATTTTCTTTACATAACATTTAATGAGATGTAGAGCGCGAATGTAAACCAGGCTTTGTGAGAACCGCGTCAGTTCGATTTCTTTACGGATACATAGACGTCTTTCTGGGTTATGACAACCGATACATTGTTGTTTCCTTTATTCTACTTTATCTGAGAAGCTAAATTTCGATTATTCAAGATATATTTCTCTGTATATTTCCGAGATCCAAAGATGGATTTTCAATATTAAGTTACATATTGTGGAGCTCATTTTTTACCTATGATTAGTTTTACGATTCCCTACTTTTTATTAAAAAACTGTACAACACTAATCTTTTAAATCTACGAAATAGATTGATATTGAATACTAGTAATATATTTTAAAACATATCCAATCTTTGTCGCTGATTTTCAAAAACTCCTATGGATGACAACTATATTTAGCGATTTCATTAATGAACAAAGTGGGAATGGCAACAGACTAATCGACCGTTAGAATATATTTTGAAAAGTATTTTGCTTAAAGGCGTGAGTAGTATATTATACATTCCTATATTGAATTTGGAAGAGTTACGACTTCGACTAATTATCTGCTAATAAAATAAAAGCCACCTCTTTCCAAACCTGATATTTTTGTAATTTACTTATTTAAAAAACATTTCATTCTCTTTGCCATCATAGTGACGTTCATGAGCAATTTAAAGTGTTCGCTTAAAATCATGCCAATCCTGTGGAGGTGGAGTGGCATGAACCAATATCGCACTCGACGTTGCCTGGATAGAAATGGAGTTTAATGCAAAATGTAAGTATATGGGCCAGTTTGTTCTGGATATATCGTACAAACAGATATAAATTACACAATAACTCCCTCGAGTGATATGCCTTGTTAACGCTCAGCCATCTCTACCTCACTGTAATACTTCACATTAGTTATAAATTTGACTTTCTTCTGCCGGTCGTGACGCCGTGTCGTATTACGTATTCGTCGGCAATATGGCTTTCAAATGTGTGTTTTGTTATCTATTTAATTACTCATTCCGGCATGATATGAGTTTGAAAATTTAAAAAATATGCAATTCCAAATGTAAAATTTAATTTTTAATTATTATTTACACTGAAAGATGACTTATTAGGAGTTGCAACGCGTTATGACTGCAGTTTGAACCAGTTTAAAAAGGGAGGGGCTTATATCATTTTTAGTAAATTTAACTCCATGATACATCGCTTTCGGAATTTAGGAATGCTAGTTGTATCGCAGATATATAGCAAGTTTATACAAGAATAATTTTACCCTTTTATACATTTATTTCAAAAACATTATCTTTTTTGGTGGTTTTGATATAAAATTTTAGGGTACAGCGAATCTTTCACTAAAGGTGAACAACAGAACATAAAAGGACGTAAAATGGCTTATATTTTATTTCTTAAAAACCTAAAAACGTTAATAAGAGTACAAAAATGTTTAAAGCTTCTTAAAACCTGTTCCAATCTACTAAAGCTTGTGGGTAATCTTTGACTTTGAAATAGAATTTCCCCCATTTACGTAAGATTGTTACATCTGGTTGTCTCTCGTAGGATGTGAGATGAGGAAGGGAAGTGACATCATGATGTGATCACTTCCTGTCTGCCGAGACCATGAAGTTAGTCACCACAACCCTCTTGTTAGCTGATTATACTGAGTTCACCTTTAGGTTATCTCGGGATGAAAGTCTCATTAAAGTTTTATTGCTTATTGTTTACCATTGTTTACGTATTGTTTACAAAATTATTGTAAGTTTGTTCTTACAAGTGCAATTGAATTATAAAATACTTAAAAATAAACCTAAATTCTCACAATGCACTCGATTTGTTGTATAATAATTTCTAAATCGGAATATACGGCTATTTAACATTTAAAACATAATTTTATCATCAATTCCATCATGAATAATGTAAAAATTTATATTTTAAATTAAAGAAGTTCAGGTACAATTCCTGTTCAGTAAAACATTATTATCAAGTAATTGAACAAGTATTGTCTATACTATTATTTAATATCATATGTAAAAAATATTTAACTGATTTTAAGTCCAGTATATTACAAAATACGTCAGTTTCAGAGTAGCCTTTCAAAAACGATTTAAGTTATGAAATTATCAACTCTAATAATTAAATTACGTACAATTCTTGTTTTATATATTTCTAAGTAAACAGAGTTAGTTCGGTCCTAAGGTTGATAAGATTTTAATACTGTGATGCAATGTTTTAAATGTGTTCATAAAAGATATGTTACTCGCTTTTTATTAAAACTACCATTATGTTAGAATCCAATGTTAAAACACACTATCAACAGCTTACATAATCCTATAGTATAACCCCATTTAATGAAATTAATCCTGCTCCTACAATACTGGTTCGTCATATTGTAGGAGGTGAAAGCCAATTTACATTGTATAATCATCCAATCTCATTTTCCAGAAAGATAATTTTTTCTAATGATATAATATATCATCAGCATAATAATTCGATTGAATTCAAAATGAGAAGTTTTCTTTCACGTTTAAGAAACGAAACAATAATTGTTTTTGTTTTTTAATTTTCTTAGATTTATACACTTACAAGCGACAAAAATGCACATAAATCTAGTTATATGTTCGTCAAATAACTATATATCTATGTCACCACTTTAAGGTTTGTATAAAAATGGGTCTTAAATAAGTGCATTAAGTTAGTAATATCGGAAATGTAGAGTAATATTTCAGATGAATGAGAAACGGGTTTTTTTCATGCAACCTCAAAGTGCACTTGGCGTGTTTCCTATGCAGTAGCTATAACATGTACATGGACTCATTCAGTCCTTACAAATATATAGGAGACTGTTATAAGAAGTGGTGTAATTTAGATCAAGCTTTTGTAAGTATCCTATACAAACCATTTTATCAAATCTCGTTTTCTTTAGTGTAATAAGGTAATTCTGGTTGTGTTAACCTGTTAATAGTGTTGTTTTACAGTACAAAAAGTCATACAGTTTTCTTTAGATTTCTTAACTGCTTACTTCTTATAAATGTTCAAAATTTCTACTTTTATTTCGTCTTTGAAATAATCCACTCGTAAAACACGTAGTGGACACAACTATAGACATCTATTCGCCTTTACTGTCAAAATTCTTGTTATACTGAGTAATTACAAGTATAAATAACGATTTAAACGCAACTTCCGACAGGTAATATTATTAATTAAATTATTTTAACATTACTTACTTAAACTTTTGAATGTTATGTTGATAACCTACGGAACTTGACATTACTTATGTAATTATGTTATGTTTCGGTAAAACGGCACCAGCAAGTCTGAACCATAAATAAACAACACTGTAAACCTATCAATCGAGAGATTGTAAAGATTTATTTTATTTTCGTATGTTTGTCCGCTCGATATCTTAAGAATGATTCCACATATAGAACTGAAATTTAGCACAAGGATTTAATTATTTAAAATCGGAACTTATACAGCGAATATTATTTCATAGGATTTACATGAGTTTCAATTTTCGTACAAAAGTTTTAAATTGATCGTAAGTGTTACCATAATAGCGCCGATAAAGCTGCTGAATAAAAAAATGTTTAAATACAGTTATACGACGTTTTTAAAACCTATTTATGTAGTGTAATGAAAATTATAGTCTGGGAATTTTGCATGCAAACCCAGCGAAGCATTTACACGACATGTGGTGTGTGCCCTCTTAAACTGTATTATACAGGGGGCTAGACATTAATAAATTCCACATTCTAATCTATTTTTTTACCATTGGTAAAAGAAATTTTATTAGAAGCAATTTACCAGGACAAATTTAGGGCCTTCAAAACCTCCCTGTTTCAAATTTTCTCCTTGCCGTGTTTGACGAGACTCTCTTATAAGCGAGTAGGCCATGAGAAGGGGTAGAAAACGTTTAAAAGACAATCGGGCTTCCCTTACAAAAGATGTCTAAATTTAATTTTTTGTAATATCGTAATAAATCGTATTTTAATAAATAATAAATAATTTTTAATAAATATTGTTGTACTTTCTGTATAACAATAATTTTTACTTTGTGAACTAGAAAAAGTATAATCAATGCAGTTTCTTGCTTATAAACGTAAAATTAACTGGTTTAGTTTAAATTCAAATTAAACATAGCGCATCATAATATCTTAGTAATAGTATTTTTATTTATTTGTACTTATTTTAAATAATTGTTTACATGCCAGGCATTTTTTTGCGATTTTGTAAGTTACTTTTTTAGTGACTGCTTATATATTTTTTTAAGATACATACATATTTTTTATAATATCGTTATCCTACAAAATACTAAATTTATAAAATCATTTAAATGTTTCATCATTTGAATTGGACTGATTAAAAACTTATTACCATGACAAATATTAAAGAATAATATTTCCTCCACACCATTCAATAACCACTATTAATAGCACGCTCACAAGCAATGTTAAATTTATATTAATAAATCTAAAATATACATACGTCTTTTAATATATCTAACTGACAAATTATCAACAAATGTTGGAGTAATAGAAATTTGTTGGTAGTTAAAAAAAATCTGCAGAATTCTCGTAATGTACCGTTTTGTATGTAATTATGTAAGTTTTGATTTTACTGGATACATTAATTCTTTGTTTCTTTAAGACTCTTTATAAACAGAAGAAAAAAAATTTAATATAGCCAATAAGTTCTTCTTAATACTGTCTTACTATGTATTTGCCTGGAAAAATGTCTTGATAGAAAATACCAGAGACTTAAAAATTGGTGCATAGGTACCAAGGAGAAATCTACGAGTTCTGGGCTCAAAATTTACAGTTGGATAACCATGGAAAAAAGAAAATGGTAGGATAAACAATCTTGTAAACAACCTCTTGGGAGCAAAAACATATGCCATTTTATCAGGTGATGTAGTAAAACATGTGATGTAAACATGACGTGTGTAAAACGTTACTTTGTTGGATTGGTTGTTAAGATTCTCTTTAAACATTATCGTTTCCTTTTATCTTCCACTTTATATATTTTTATTTTTAATATTTTAATGTGACTACTATAATTGAAATAGATTTTTCCAGTTTTCTTATTTTATTCAAACTATGTTTCGCTTATTACAAAGTAATAGCTTTTCACTCTGTCCACCAGATAGAACAGAGTGGGAAGGGGTAACATTTTGTTTAGTTTTGTTGTTAGGAATGAACGTAATCACTGTTGAATGACCGACATTTTGAAACTTCTGAATATTTTATTTTTCAAACTTTGCGTATGTAAAGTAATATACTTACTTACAAGTGCGTGATTTTATGTCATTCAGTGAACTATGTAGACAGTAAAATTTTTTATTCAAATGTATGAAAAACTCTTTACGGTTTTATTAATCAAACGTAGAGTTTGTGTAATTAATTAATACATTAATTTTAGATAAATTAAAAATGGAAGAATGGTATGTTACTAAATAATTGTGAATTAAATTATTTATCCTAGTGTTTGAAATGGTATGGTTTTAAAAGTATTTTTTTGTTTATTGAACTCTGCGTTTTTGAGACATATTTTCAATGTTTTACATTGACGTTGTAACATTTTTCCTTTTTTTACATATACATCATTGGTACAAATTATTGGTATGGTGTTCTGAGTGCTGTACATATGAAAATTCAATGGAATTAAACTTCAACTAAATATAACTTATATAGTTTTATATATAGTTTTTTAATTTAGTCAAGCAGATAAAACGACAAGTTCTCATGAACATATGAATAAACAGCTACAGTATAAGGATATAATTACTTTTGTGTAGTAATTAAAAAGTATTGGAGGTGAGCGTAACTTAAAACTGCATAAACACACAATCGATTCATATTTTCAACGGATGAAGGAACTTTTCCGAAAATATAAAACAGTAATCATGGCACAAATTTCAAATTTTCAAATTTGTCGAGGTCGAAATGGAAGGGTATTGAAAAGGATAACAATATTAAACGATATATTCTGTCACATAATTATTTTTCCCAGCATTTCTAATAACTAAACCATAAGAACAAGAAATAATATTTGTTACCGTCAAACAAAATATTTGAAGTCGCTGTTTGTTTATACTTAGCTGACGCAAATTTAGTGTATTCTAGCAGCTACAAGCGGCTTCAGACATAATTTACTATGGAAAAACAGGGATACAGTGGCATACTCCTTTTAAAGTACCTTGTAAACAATACCGAGTTAAGGCGGTTTAGCCATTGAAAAATGTGCCAGTCTTCTGATCCATTTTAAATGTATGAGTTTTTTAAAGAGCAGTTTTTGGAGCTTTCCAGTCAAAGCGTGAAACAGTTTTTATAAGTACCGTTAAATAGCTCTAAATTATCTCCTATATTTCTCGATAAACAGTGTCAGTCAAAATTAGAATATTTTAGACCAGCTTGGAAGAGTCTTAATTTCTCAGTTATTCAGTTTAACACGCTCATGGTTGTTATAAAATTAATAACTTATGTAGAAAATATTAGGACTCTACGCCATCTTCAAACAGAAACTTTATTTTAATTCCATGACCCGATCAAGAATATAACCACGTATGCTGTTTCTGAGAAACATAAAAACATAACTGATGACGGGAACTTTTAGCAGCATTTAAATGATTATAAAGTAATCTTTAATTAGTATTGTTGAAAAAGTTTGTAATTCAGTACTAACTCATACTAAATAATACTGAATTAATACTAAAAAACCTTAATTAAAGTTAATTTTACTTATAATATTTTTCCTGAATTTGTGCATTAAAATTGAAATAATTTAAAACTACGGTACACAAACATTCTATAATTCTCACATTACATTTTGAGAAAGTTCTTTGCTCCTCCTTACCACTTTAATTACTATTATTTCAACATATTTTATTGCATGTAATATGAAATGTAATAAAAATATACAAGTTCATCTCTACATGTTTTTGAATTTATAAATAAACATATAATCAACGAAATGCAATTCCACATTCAAATAGTTTTTAAATATTTGTTACTGAAAGAAAACAAATTGTAAGTGAAATTTATTACACATTTTGTTTTAAACTTGTTTGGCATGTTCATAGTACACATGACATAGCGATATACTCGTATAATACTATAAAACGTAGAAACATAGCAGCACTGCCCAACACACTCAACGTGTAATACTTGACACAACATCTTGCTGTAGGCTCAACTGTATTTTGTGTTAACATTTCATACATTAACTTATTAATATGTAAGAAACAACTAGCAAATTGCCCGAGTTTTAAACGTGTAAAGAATGGAAGGCTATTACTAGAAAACAAGATTGTAGGTTGAGGAGAAATTTTCTTTACATAACATTTAATGAGATGTAGAGCGCGAATGTAAACCAGCTTTGTGAGAACCGCGTCAGTTAGATTTCTTTACGGATACATAGACGTCTTTCTGGGTTATGACAACCGATACATTGTTGTTTCCTTTATTATACTTTATCTGAGAAGCTAAATTTCGATTATTCAAGTTATATTTCTCTGTATATTTCCGAGATCCAAAGATGGATTTTCAATATTAAGTTACATATTGTGGAGCTCATTTTTTTACCTATGATTAGTTTTACGATTCCCTACTTTTTATAAAAAAACTGTACAACACTAATCTTTTAAATTTACGAAATAGATTGATATTGAATACTAGTAATATATTTTTTAAAAACACATCCAATCTTTGTCGCTGATTTTTCAAAAAACTCCTATGGATGACAAATATATTTAGCGATTTCATTAATGAACAAAGTGGGAATGGCAACAGACTAATCGACCGTTAGAAGACATTTTGAAAAGTATTTTGTAGGCGTGAGTAGTATATTATACTTCCTATATTGAATGTGGAAGAGTTACGACTTCGACTAATTATCTGCTAATAAAATAAAAGCCACCTCTTTCCAAACCTGATATTTTTGTAATTTACTGATTTAAAAAACTTTCATTCTCTTTGCCATCATAGTGACGTTCATGAGCAATTTAAAGTGTTTCGCTTAAAATCATGCCAATTCCTGTGGAGGTGGAGTGGCATGAACCAATATCGCACTCTACGTTGCCTGGATAGAAATGGAGTTTAATGCAAAAATGTAAGTATATGGGCCAGTTTGTTCTGGATATATCGTACAAACAGATATAAATTACACAATAACTCCTCGAGTGATATGCCTTGTTAACGCTCAGCCATCTCTACCTCACTTTAATACTTCACATTAGTTTATAAAATTTGACTTTCTTCTGCCGGTCGTGACGCCGTGTCGTATTACGTATTCGTCGGCAAATATGGCTTTCAAATGTGTGTTTTTTTATCTATTTAATTACTCATTCCGGCATGATATGAGTTTGAACATTTAAAAATGTGCAATTCCCAATGTATAGTTTAATTTTTAATTATTATTTACACTGAAAGATGACTTATTTGAAGTTGTAACGCGTTATGACTACAGTTTGAACCAGTTTAAAAAGGGAGGGGCTTATATCATTTTTAGTAAATTTAACTCCATGATACATCGCTTTCGGAATTTAGGAATGCTAGTTGTAATCGCTGATATAGAGCAAGATTATACAAGAATAATTTTACCCTTTTATACATTTATTTCAAAAACATTATCTTTTTTGGTGGTTTTGATATAAATTTTTAGGGGTACAGCGAATCTTTCACTAAAGGTGAAACAACAGAACATAAAAGGACGTAGAATGGCTTATATTTTATTTCTTAAAAACCTAAAAACGTTAATAAGAGTACAAAAATGTTTAAAGCTTCTTAAAACCTGTTCCAATCTACTAAAGCTTGTAGGTAATCTTTGACTTTGAAATAGTATTTCCTCCATTTACGTAAGATTTTTACATCTGGTTGTCTCTCGTAGGATGTGAGATGAGGAAGGGAAGTGGACATCATGATGTGATCACTTCCTGTCTGCCGAGACCATGAAGTTAGTCACCACAGCCCTCTTGTTAGCTGATTATACTGAATTCTCCTTTAGGTTATCTCGGGATGAAAGTCTCATTAAAGTTTTATTACTTATTGTTTTCCATTGTTTACGTATTGTTTACAAAATTATTCTAAGTTTGTTCTTACAAGTGCAATTGAATAAGAAATACTTAAAAATAAACCTAAATTCTCACAATGCACTCGATTTGTTGTATAATAATTTCTAAATCGGAACATACAGCTATTTAACATTTAAAACATAACTGTATCATCAATTCCACCATGAATAATGTAAAAATTTATATTTTAAATTAAAGAAGTTCAGGTACAATTCCTGTTCAGTAAAACATTGTTATCAAGTAATTGAACAAGTATTGTCTATACTATTATTTAATATCATATGTAAAAAATATTTAACTGATTTTAAGTCCAGTATATTACAAAATACGTCAGTTTCAGAGTAGCCTTTCAAAACGATTTAAGTTATGAATTTATCAACTCTAATAATTAAATTACGTACAATTCTTGTGTTATATATTTCTAAGTAAACCGAGTTAGTTCGGTCCTAAGGTTGATAAGATTTTAATACTGTGATGGCAATGTTTTAAATGTGTTCATAAAAGATATGTTACTCGCTTTTTATTAAAACTACCATTATGTTAGAATCCCAATGTTAAAACACACTATCAACAGCTTACATAATCCTATAGTATAACCCCATTTAATGAAAATAATCCTGCTCCACAATACTGGTTCGTCATATTGTAGGAGGTGTGAAAGCCAATTTACATTGTATAATCATCCAATCTCATTTTCCAGAAAGATAATTTTTTTCTAAAAGAAAGAAAAATATCATCAGCATAATAATTCGATTGAATTTAAAATGAGGAAGTTTTCTTTCACGTTTAAGAAACGAAAACAATAATTGTTTTTGTTTTTTAATTTTCTTAGATTTATACACTTACAAGCGACAAAAATCCACATAAATCTAGTTATATGTTCGTCAAATAAACTATATATCTATGTCACCACTTTAAGGTCTGTATAAAAAATGGGTCTTAAATAAGTGCATCAAGTTAGTAATATCGGAAATGTAGAGTAATATTTCAGATGAATGAGAGAAACGGGTTTTTTTTCATGCAACCTCAAAGTGCACTTGGCGTGTTTCCTATGCAGTAGCTATAACCTGTACATGGACTCATTCAGTCCTTACAAATATATAGGAGACTGTTATAAGAAGTAATGTAATTTAGATCAAGCTTTTGTAAGTATCCTATACAAACCATTTTATCAAATCTCGTTTTCTTTAGTGTAATAAGGTAATTCTGGTTGTGTTAACCTGTTAATAGTGTTGTTTTACAGTACAAAAAGTCATTACAGTTTTCTTTAGATTTTCTTAACTGCTTACTTCTTATAAATGTTCAAAATTTCTACTTTTATTTCGTCTTTGAAATAATCCACTCGTAAAACACGTAGTGGACACAACTATAGACATCTATTCGCCTTTACTGTCAAAATTCTTGTTATACTGAGTAATTACAAGTATAAATAACGATTTAAACGCAACTTCCGACAGGTAATATTATTAATTAAATTATTTTAACATTACTCACTTAAAGTTTTGAATGTTATGTTGATAACCTACGGAACTTGACATTACTTATGTAATTATGTTATGTTTCGGTAAAACGGCACCAGAAAGTCTGAACCATAAATAATCAACACTGTAAACCTATCAATCGAGAGATTGTAAAGATTGTATTTTATTTTCGTATGTTTGTCCGCTCGATATCTTAAGAATGATTCCACATATAGAACTGAAAATTTAGCACAAGGATTTAATTATTTAAAATCGGAACTTATACAGCGAATATTATTTCATAGGATTTACATGAGTTTCAATTTTCGTACAAAAGTTTTAAATATGATCGTAAGTGTTACCATAATAGCGCCGATAAAGCTGCTGAATAAAAAAATGTTTAAATACAGTTATAGGACGTTTTAAAGACCTATTTATGTAGTGTAATGAAAATTATAGTCTGGGAATTTTGCATGCAAAACCCAGCGAAGCATTTACACGACATGTGGTGTGTGCCCTCTTAAACTGTATTATATATTAATAAATTCCACATTCTAATCTCTTTTTTTACCATTGGTAAAAGAAATTTTTATTAGAAGCAATTTACCAGGACAAATTTAGGGCCTTCAAAACCTCCCTGTTTCAAATTTTCTCCTTGCCGTGTTTGACGAGACTCTCTTATAAGCGAGTAGGCCATGAGAAGGGGTAAAAAACGTTTAAAAGACAATCGGCTTCCCTTACAAAATATGTCTAAATTAAATTTTTTGTAATGTAATATCGTAATAAATCGTATTTTAATAAATAACAAATTTTAATAAATATTGTTGTACTTTCTGTATAACAATAATTTTTACTTTGTGAACTAGAAAAAAAGTATAATCAATGCAGTTTCTTGCTTATAAACGTAAAATTAACTGGTTTAGTTTAAATTCAAATTAAACATAGCGCATCATAATATCTTAGTAATACTATTTTTATTTATTTGTACTTATTTTAAATAATTGTTTACATGCCAGGCATTTTTTTGCGATTTTGTAAGTTACTCTTTTAGTGACTGCTTATATATTTTTTTAAGATACATACATATTTTTTATAATATCGTTATCCTACAAAATACTAAATTTATAAAATCATTTAAATGTTTCATCATTTGAATTGGTCTGATTAAAAACGTATTACCATGACAAATATTAAAGAATAAGATTTTCTCCACACCATTCAATAACCACTATTAATAGCACGCTCACAAGCATTGTTAAATTTATATTAATAAATCTAAAATATACATACGTCTTTTAATATATCTAACTGACAAATTATCAACAAATGTTGGAGTAATAGAAATTTGTTGGTAGTTAAAAAAAATCTGCAGAATTCTCGTAATGTACTGTTTTGTATGTAATCATGTAAGTTTTGATTTTACTGGATACATTAATTCTTTGTTTCTTTAAGACTCTTTATAAACAGAAGAAAATAATTTAATTATATAACTTTATGTTATGTAAGATTTTTTCTATAATTTGTTTGTTTGTTATTTTTACAAAAGAAAAACTTCAAAATAAAGACCTAACACTTTTTAAGTAACAATTTTGCTGCATTGATTAAAAATTATTACTCTTTATAAAAAGATTTAGCTTTTTTTGCTTATGAAGGAGCCAATAAGTTCTTCTTAATACTGTCTTACTATGTATTTGCCTGGAAAAATGTCTTGATAGAAAATACCAGAGACTTAAAATTGGTACATAGGTACCAAGGAAGAAATCTACGAGTTCTGGGCTCAAAATTACAGTTGGATAACCATGGAAAAAAGAAAATGGTAGGATAAACAATCTTGTAAACAACCTCTTGGGAGCAAAAACATATGCCATTTTATCAGGTGATGTAGTAAAACATGTGATGTAAACATGACGTGTGTAAAACGTTACTTTGTTGGATTGGTTGTTAAGATTCTCTTTAAACAATATCGTTTCCTTCTATCTTCCACTTTATATATTTTTATTTTTAATATTTTAATGTGACTACTATAATTGAAATAGATTTTTCCACTTCTTATTTTATTCAAACTATGTTTCGCTTATTACAAAGTAATAGCTTTTCACTTTGTCCACCAGATAGATCAGAGTGGGAAGGGTAACATTTTGTTTAGTTTTGTTGTTAGGAATGAACATAATCACTGTTGAATGACCGACATTTTGAAACTTCTGAATATTTTATTTTTCACACTTTGTGTATGTAAAGTAATATACTTACTTACAAGTGCGTGATGTTTATGTCATTCAGTGAACTATGTAGACAGTAAAATTTTTATTTAAATGTATGAAACTCCTTTACGGTTTTATTAATCAAACAGCCTTAGAGTTTGTGTAATTAATGTATACATTAATTTTAGATAAATTAAAAATGGAAGAATGGTATTTTACTAAATAATTGTGAATTAAATTATTTATCCTAGTGTTTGAAATGGTATGGTTTTAAAGTATTTTTTTGTTTATTGAACTCTGCGTTTTGAGGCATATTTTCAGTGTTTTACATTGACGTTGTAACATTTTTCCTTTTTTTAAATATACATCATTGGTACAAATTATTGGTATGGTGTTCTGAGTGCTGTACATATGAAAATTCAATGGAATTAAACTTCAACTAAATATAACTTATATAGTTTTATATATAGTTTTAATTTAGTCAAGCAGATAAAACGACAAGTTCTCATGAACATATGAATAAACAGCTACAGTATAAGGATATAATTACTTTTGTGTAGTAATTAAAAGTATTGGAGGTGAGAGTAACTTAAAACTGCATAAACACACAATCGATTCATATTTTCAACGGATGAAGGAACTTTTCCGAAAATATAAAACAGTAATCATGGCACAAATTTCAAATTTTCAAATTTGTCGAGGTCGAAATGGAAGGGTATTGAAAAGGATAACAATATTAAACGATATATTCTGTCACATAATTATTTTTCCCAGCATTACTAATAACTAACCATAAGAACAAGAAATAATATTTGTTACCGTCAAACAAAATATTTGAAGTCGCTGTTTGTTTATACTTAGCTGACGCAAATTTAGTGTATTCTAGCAGCTACAAGCGGCTTCAGACATAATTTACTATGGAAAAACAGGGATACAGTGGCATACTCCTTTTAAAGTACCTTGTAAACAATACCGAGTTAGGCGGTAGCCATTGAAAAATGTGCCAGTCTTCTGATCCATTTTAAATGTATGAGTTTAAAGAGCAGTTTTTGGAGCTTTCCAGTCAAAGCGTGAAACAGTTTTTATAAGTACCGTTAAATAGCTCTAAATTATCTCCTATATTTCTCGATAAACAGTGTCAGTCAAAATTAGAATATTTTAGACCAGCTTGGAAGAGTCTTAATTTCTCAGTTATTCAGTTAACACGCTCATGGTTGTTATAAAATTAATAACTTATGTAGAAAATATTAGGACTCTACGCCATCTTCAAACAGAACTTTATTTTAATTCCATGACCCGATCAAGAATATAACCATGTATGCTGTTCTGAGAAACCTTTTTCTGTCAAAAAATTAAAGCTATGGCCATTGTAGTATATTACGTGTGAGCTATACAGGTGCCATAGTTGGATTTGTCTAAAATGCCTACTTCAATAAAAAGACAACTATGCTGTTTAAAACTGTATTAAAGTTAGATAGTAACTTTGTCTTTGATGTGTGCAGTACACTTATGATAAAGAATTGTATACTTAATATTTGCTAAAATTTTGCAGTTAAAATTATATTTTTATTAAAACTTTCTATTTTGTTACGTAGGTAACCTTTATGCTTATCAGCGACTACAGATGTTGTTAAAATATGACGTTTTGTTAATTTCAAACATACTTTATGCTTTCAATACTAAAAATGTAAAAAAATTTAAATGGTACATAAATTTACTAAACATATTATTACAATAGTATATATTATAATTTTATAAATACAATTGGCTACCAAAATGTTTTGCTAAGCGTTAATCTCCAGGACAGCTTAATCAATATTTCGAGTTTATTTTTTTAATATTCATTGAGATCCGAGGAAAGTTTTGCATGGAGAGAAAAATCGGAAAAGTTTCTGATTTCTGCTAAGAGTATTTACATATCTGCTAATTATATAGTCATAGGACATTTATTGACGGTTTGTGGTTGTTAATAAGACTACCCTCTACACTCCGGTGACAGTCTATTGTGGCAAGGTTCCGGGGCCACTGTGTTTACATTCATGCTGGTGACAATGTCATAGTACATGTAGTGGTGGGTTGTGCTTGTTGGAAAGATTAGTGGTGGTAGTGTAAACCTTTGTGATAGTAACAGCATTTTATAAAATAATGTTTTTGCTCTCAAACAAACATTGTATTCATAAAAGTGCTGTAATGAGATTTTTTAAGTTCTAAAATGTACATTAGTTAATTTTGTTAATCTATATTAATATGTTTCATATTCTTTTGTTAGACATCAGTTTTAATATTGAGTAGGATTTAGATATTCCGCACACTTATATTCTGAAAATTAAACTACTGTAATACACACACACACACACACACACACACACACACACATATATATATATATATATATATATATATATATATATATATATATATAGTCTCTTAAATGCGAGTGTCAAAAGAAAACTACAATTATTTTGTACAATATATTGTAATTAACAACTTTTTCAAGTACACTTAATAGACACAGAATAAATATATATATATATATATATATAAATATAGCATATGCGAGTGTATATATTTAACAGCACCACACTCGCATGGAATGCTCTGATCCACCGAGAGGAGACCCCACCTCTGCAAGTTTTCCTTGAACTTTGGTATTTTTGCCCTCATTATTATTATGTATTTCTCTCAATGTAATTTAGTTCTCCGACGCTTATCAATTTATCCTTGGGTGGTAAGGGTAGGTTAGTAAGAGAGGGATTTTGCTTCATTATGTGATTGCTTGCTGGTGAACCTTCCAATATCTGAGTCCTAGGAAGAATCCTATTTCTGGATCCTAACCATTGCTCGGCAAGCTCATGCACATGTGAGAGGTGAGGGGAGTCCGTCTCTTGTTTAAACTTCTCTGCATATGAAATACGTTGCCCGGATCAGTTTTTAATGGGGTACTGGTGCTGGTTTTAAACATCCCTTTTCTATCGTTCCAACATTGAATACCGCTACGTCAATCTTTTTTGCATGTGTGGACGTGTTCTACACTGGTGCAGCATATTCCGCAGCCGACATACTAGGATACCGCTGAGGTTTTCAGAACGTTTGGGTTTGCACTCCAACTTCCGCTTGTCAGATTTTTTATAATCCTTTTTCCTCGCTGATACCTTTCCCCTTGTTGCAATGCCATGTTGTGTAAATGTCAGCTTGCGGTCCAGTGTTATATAGGTACCCGGATATTTAGGTGAATGACAATGCTTGAGATCGTCAACTCGCCATCTCACGTTTAGCTAACGTTTGGCTTCTATGAGAAATGCTGTTAAAGCGGCCAATCCATACACAACTACATGATTTCTAAATTAATGAAGACCAAATAGGATGTAAGAACGGTTATGAGCTGGAGTATGTTACAACTTACCTAAAAGCAATGTGCGTACTTTTAAAGTAAACAAAGCAGTATTCCTCTTTGTAGATTGTTTAAAATATTTTAAAAAATTTAAAAATATAAACTTAAGTTTTAATCATCCTAATAATATTATAAATGGGAAAGTGCATGTGTTTGTTTGTTTCGCTTTCACGAGTAAGCTATTCAAACGATTGTCCTGAAATTTTACATGGACATTCTTACGTTCAATGGTATGAATATAGGAATATTCTTAATTTGAAAATTCCTCTGAGCTACGCCCCAATGGTCTTTAAATTAACAATAACTCGTATCTTTGTCTCTAAAGTTCGGAAATATTAATTGAAGGATTCTAATAAATGCACAAATGTCTTATGTGTAAACATTAGTATATGACAGCACAGCCGTACGAGTATTTTGAACTAACTTAACCACTATTTTCAATTTGTTTACATTTATTGTGTGAAAGCATAGACAGAAGCTTAATGGTAACAAAACTTCTTATTTTCATAATTTTCTAGATCCGCTGTTCATCACAGAGTAAGGAAACGTCCAGATAAGAGAACAAAAAGTTTTAGTAAACATATACTGTAAACTGTATATTTATATAAAATATTATGTATTAGATATATAAGACAAGGTTATTATCTAACTTTTGCAATACATTTAAAGGCTAATATTAAACCCATCTTAGTTGTCTTTTGTTGACAGAAGTAGGCTTCTTAGACTTGTGTATTTATGTATAGTTTATTGATAAGGAAGCCTGGTAAAATCAACTACGGAACAAAAAATACTAGGTCTAGAGTAAATTAAAACGGCCATAAATTTACAGTTTTTGATATTCTTGATCGATCAAACTAGGCGAACTCAACTCAAAAATATAATTAACTAAAACCAAAAGTGCTGATACACATGCAAAGACTATGAAACGGCGTATTCGAACTCAAACATGAGAATTCGTAGCAACATACCAACATTGTTCATTATGCTCAGCATGTATAAAGGGAAGCATTGTACTTGAAAAAAAAACCTTGATGTTGACTGAACTGTACGTTGTATTGCAACACATTCTAAGTTTTGTGTTATTAAAATTTAGAAGAGACAGCGAGCAAACTCCTTAATTTTAAAGTTTAGCTTGCAAAAGGTGGAAGCATAGTTCTCGTCACATTGCTGTAGCCTAAACGGTAGGTTGTGTTGCCACACATTCCATGTAATAATATTTGTAAGAGACAACGAGCAAACTCATTACTTGTAAAGATTAGTCATGTCAAGAATGGATGCGTAGTATTCAAAACACGAGCCTGTAGTTTGAAGGATAGGTTGTGTAGCCACACGTTCCATGTAATAATATTTGTAAGAGACAACGAGCAAACTCATTACTTGTAAAGATTAATCATGTCAAGAATGGTTGCGTAGTATTCAAAACACGAGCCTGTAGTTTGAAGGATAGGTTGTGTAGCCACACGTTCCATGTAATAATATTTGTAAGAGACAACGAGCAAACTCATTACTTGTAAAGATTAGTCATGTCAAGAATGGATGCGTAGTATTCAAAACACGAGCCTGTAGTTTGAATAATAGGTTGTGTAGCCACACGTTCCATGTAATAATATTTGTAAGAGACAACGAGCAAACTCATTACTTGTAAAGATTAATCATGTCAAGAATGGATGCGTAGTATTCAAAACACGAGCCTGTAGTTTGAAGGATAGGTTGTGTAGCCACACGTTCCATGTAATAATATTTGTAAGAGACAACGAGCAAACTTATTACTTGTAAAGATTAATCATGTCAAGAATGGATGCGTAGTATTCAAAACACGAGCCTGTAGTTTGAAGGATAGGTTGTGTTACCACACATTTAATATGCAAGTGCGTGAATGTTACATTAGCTGTCGAGGTTGTACAAAATGTAAACCAGGCTTTATGTGAACCGCGTCAGTTCAGTTGCTTTACGGATATATAAACGTCTTTCCAGCTTATGGCACCCAGTACATTGTTGTTCTTTTATTTAATTATTCTACAAATCCAAATTATGATTTTCCAAGATATATTCTGCAGTATGTTTCTAATATTCAAAGTATGAATTTTAATAATTGAGTCAATTTTATGGAATCATCCTATTTTTCACTTCTTCACTTCAATCAATACCTACTTAAAAAAACTTTGTAAAACAGTTGTTTGAGTACGTAATAATTTAATACTGAATGTTATTTGCCAGCAATATTTTGTAAGATGTCCAATATTTGATTTTGCCTTTTAAAGTTAGAAATATAAACAGTTCTACTTAAAACTTGAATAGTTGAAAATGTTAACAATATACCCCTATATTAAATTTGAGAGAAATACGTTTATGGCCGACTGTTAGCTAATAACAGATCAAATTTAGCTCTCTGGCAACCAGATATTCTAACCCTACGGCCATGTAAACGTCCCTAATTCCCGATATTCAAAGAAGGAATTTAATTATTAAGTTACATATTATGGAGCTCAACCATTTGCTAGTTATCTTTCCTTTAACGAGTCCCTACTTTTGACGAAAAAACTGTACAATAATACAGCTTCGTTTTAAATAGTTTTGTATTGGGTAATATTTTGGCCAATAATAGTATTATAGATATTCAGACTTATTAAAACTCTCCTGGATGACAACTAAACATTATTTCCTTAATGAACAAAGGGTGCATGGAAAACAAATTTTTCAACCTATTCTTGATATACAGAAATGTATGTTGTCTCCTAATATGATTACTCATGAAAATTTATGTAGTAACAGTACAGTTAAGATGTAAAACAATTTTGCTGAAAAGCCTGATATAGAATAAAATCCTACATTAAATTTCGGAAGGATCCAATTTTGACCGATTATTTACTCGTAACATAAATAATTTATCTCCATTCGAACTTGATATTTTATTAACTTCATAAAATTCTTGTAAATAAAATTCAATGACTATTGATTTAAAAATGAATTGCAGTGTAAAATATTGAGAAACCTCAATTAAAGTAATTCCATGCAAAGTATTTAATAATTTATGTAAATTTAAGAACAATTACTAAATAAACGACTGTAAAAGATAACTGAAAATGTTCTTTGCTTGTACCACTTTATAAACTAATAGTATCACAATGATGTATCCAATCTAAAATGTAATATTCGCACTTCTATGTACCTATAAAAACTGTTCTTGAATATTGAACTGTTATCAATATGCTAATGCAAATCCAAATTCTGTGGAGGTGAAGTGGCATGCACCATAATCGCACTCAGTGTTGCCTACATAGAAATTACGTTTTACACAAAACTAATGTGTATAGATCAGTTTGTTCTCGAGATATTGCTCAGACGGATATAAATAATATTTTAGCCCCCTTTAGTTATATACCTTCTTAAAGCTCAGCCACGGCTAAACCTACGTAGAAAATATTAACTTAACTCCGCGATCTATAACTTTATCGTAGAATCTAATTAGAAACCTGATAATACTGATTTATTAGACAATGAATATTTATTGGATTGCGTACTCTTTTATAAATTTATTTAAAACAATATTTTTGTTGTTTTGGTATTTATGGGTGCAAAGAGACTCTCATAAAAGATGAACGAAAGGAATTCCCAAGTTTTAATCCAGCTGTTTGTCGTATATTATTTCATAAAACATAAATGTTTTAATAAGTGTTTGATAACTGATTTAGATTACTGATATCTGTTCCAAACTAATTCAGATTTAGGTACTATTTGGCTGGAATTTCCTCTATTTCTAAAATTTTGGTACGTCTGAATGTCTTTTATAGAAGGTAAAGAGAAGGGGAAAAAGTGTCGTCAGGTTGCGGGTACTTCCTTTCTGCCGAGACCTTTAAGTTTATCACCAAAACCCTCTTGATAGCTGCTGAAACTGAGTTTACCTCAAAGTTAAATTCGTCTCAATGTGTCGTTGAAGTTTTATAGCTTTTTGTTTACATCACGCAATTTCCACTTCATCAAGTACTCTTTAAATATAGAATATTTTCAGGTCATGTTTACAAATATAATTGAGTGCCAAAATGCTTAAAATAGGCCTAAATCCTTGCAATCTTAATTTTGTTCCATTGTGAATTATTTAATATTTTAATTCCCAGTTAGAATTAGTACCTGACAATGGATAATAAATATCTCAATCACAATTAACATGATTTCAAAAAATTAGACTTCGTATTCAAGTTGCTGGTTTACAAATATTGTTAATTATTATTTAGTTACTGAACTAGGAGTATTATATTGACTACTCTTTAGTATCATATTAAAACAACTAATAAATTTTTTTTCAATATATTATAAAATATAACAGTATAAAATGAGTGTCTTAAAGATGTCCAAATGTATAAAATGTCCAACTATAAACACTAAATCAGTTAAAAAGTTTGCAGAATATGATACAAAATAGCAATTTTTATATAAAAAAGGCCTATTAAATGTTTATTTTGTGATTAAACGTTAAAAATCTGATCATAATAAATATTGTCTTCGCTTTTGTGTAAGACTAGTATGAAATAAAAAATTACGTACAAAATGTGCTATGAACAACTTATAATAATACGTACAATACCGGTCTATTACATTAAGGAGCAAATAGCCAAAATACACCATATAAGCTCCTAACTTGTTTTTTTCTTCAATTGAAGGAGGGAATTTATGTATGAAAGTAATAGATCCTTACCTGCGTTTAGTATGATAGACGTAAGTTAGTATAAAAAGGGTTAAAAATAAGGAAGGAATTTTGTTTTTAATTTGAAGCAACTTTTATACGCATAAGCAATTGTTTTATTATCGTCTCTTGATAAAAGAACAAAAAGTTACCACGTTAAGATCTGTATTCAATGTGTCTTGAAATTAGTGTATGAAGTATGTACTAGTAGTACTATCGGGAATGTAGGGTAAAATTTAAGATGCATGACATACTCGTATGGTGGCTTTTTCCTGTAACCCCTAAGGTGAACTAGGCTCTTTTCATATATAGTAGCTATGAAGGATGCATGAGCTCATTAAGGCCTTACAAAAAAACGAGAACCTCATAAGAAACGATGTCATTCATAGTGTGCTAAGGTATATCTGGTTGTATATGGAACTGTTAAAAAGAATATTGATTTAACAGTACACATTATACCGAACAATCTTTATTATCCTAATTTTTAACTGCCTTCTCGTTAAAAATGTTCTAAATATTCTACTGTTACTTCCTTTTTGGAATTATGTACTCAAAAAGACGTAGTAGACGCCATGTAGTAAGCATTTATAGGTTATAGGTATCTTACAGTACTGCGCCTACTACAAGTTTATAGATAACGATTTAAATGAAACCTACCGGCTGGTAATATTAATGATTCAATTATTCAAGCAACACTTGCCTCAAATTTCTCATTTTACATAGATTACGTTTAAGAAACCAAATTTATGAAGTAAGTGTCAATGAGAAGTCAGCAGCATGTTACAAACCATAAATGAACAAAACTCAAATCTTATAACTCGCAAATACTGGTCAGAGTTAATAAATGTATGTATGTTTGTTCCTAAAATATTTTCAGAACAAAGCAGCCTATAAAATTAAATTTTTCATAGGGCTTCAATTATACATAAAAAAATCTAGTTGTATAAGGTTTATATTAATTTAATGGGATTTAAATGTCAAAAACTTTCTTATTTTATCAGCCGAAGATGAGTTTCAGAACAAAATGTAACATTGGTCGTATGGGGATTAAAAATCGTGTCAATAAAAAACTTGTAAGCCGTTTGAATACAGTCATACGACGTCTTCACACTTAAAGAATGCCTAATGAAATTAATTATAGACAAATTTTTTCATGCAACCATAGGGAAGCATTTTACTCGAAATGTGGTGTAAAATCCCAATAAATTTGTTTAAATAATAATTAATAATTAACTTACTCTGTAAAAATTTATATTTTTGCCATTGGTAGACAACCATTTAAAGAACACCAGGAAAAACTAGGCCCTTCAAAACCTCTCTGTACTGACCCTTCGCCTTATTCTGTTTGATGATACTCGTTCAGACTAATAACCCTTGAGAATGGGAAGACTAAGTTTTAAAAGAGGATCGTCGTCTCCTTATAAAAGCTGTCTAAAATGTATTTTTTGCTTCCATATTACAGGAATAACTTCCCCATAATCATGTTTCAAAAGTTTAGGGATAAGATATATTAGTACGATCCTTGGGATGTGATAAGTTGTTTTTTTCAAGTCACCGATAACGTCAGTATACATGTACGTCAATAAGGATGGAAAATGTAAATGAAAGAAACTGCAGATTGACAAAATATATTTGTTATGGCTAGATAGAATAGAATGATAGTACAGAATAACGTAGTCTCAAATTAGTATAAACTATTAATTTATATGAAGATAATTTGTAACATAGCATAATATTCTGTGTAATAGCAATTTTCACAACAGTTTAAAAACAGATTTACCATTTGCAAAATCTGCAATTGAATCTAATAATTTGTGAAGTTTACCTTGTCGTGTCTTTTGTATTTGAAATGAATATTAGTTACTCGATTAATGTTTCAAAACGTGGAATTATATTCCTGAGTAAATTATTCTGTCTGAAGTAGGGACAAACCTTTTTTTTCAAAACCGGTAGGGAAGCCGTTTTTCAAAACCAGAAACATTTTAATTGAATTAAAAGTTTTATTTTTTTAATTGGCATATATGTTAAAGTTATTTAAATATGCAACGGCATTTTGTTGAGTACATGTTTACTGATAAGTTCATGAACGTATAGAAATGGATGTGAATATTTTTATTATATATACAGACTATATACATCAAAATACTAGTCAAATATTAGTAATAAAAGTGGTGAGTAGTAGAATAGTATATGTTCCTATATCAAATATAGGATGATTCGTTTTAGGGCGACTATTTCCTAATAATAAAGAAGTTGCCTCTCACAAAACCGGATATTTTAATAGTTTACCTTTCTATGGTTCATTCATTCTATGCATGCTGTATTTGATTAACTTTAATGCACTGAACCTTTCTTTACCAAAACTATGTAAAATGTTCTCATACAATCATCAAGATCGTTTGCAGAACAGTGGAATGCACCATCATCGCAACTGGTGTTGATTATATAGAAATTAAGTTTCACGCAAAACACAAGACAGGTAAATTTGTTCTCAAGATATCGTATAGACGGATATAAGTCATGTTCTTAACACCCTCAAGCGATATGCCTCGTTAACGCTCAAACATAATAATAATAAAAAAATTAAAGCTTAATAAATATCGTAATATTTATTATTGTTTTTGGTCTTACTTAAAGTTTCACGCCACCACCTCTAGTATGTATTTAGGAAATTAGGAATAAAACTTATGATCGTAGTACATCATTAATGACGTTGGTACGAATTCACGAAACAAATAAACATAATGATTGTTTAAACATCGGTACTACTAGCTTATTATGTTTGATCAAGAAGGGCCACATTTTTATTTTTGTACTTGAATTGATATTAAAATACAACATATAATTTAATTCTCCTTATCAATGTCTAAAGATCTTTAGACCTATATTGTAGTGTGAAAACTACAAAAATAAACAAATGTTGTTATAAGTAAAGATGCAATAGGTAATGTATTTCAAAAGACATCTGCAGCAACATTTAGTACCTATCTCCTCGCCTTAGTTCATCTTCCTCTGTTCTAACGACATATCAACGTAGGACGGCAAGATTAAGATTATAACGGCACCCTCCTAACAACTATCCTCTTTATTTGTCTTCTTACGTACATTTACTGGTAGGCTAGTCTGTTTTGATCCATTACGTTACTGTCATCTACTAAAAACCGTATTAAAAAATTGGTAAGCTACAAAAAACTTGTATTCAATTACACTTATCATAAACCATAGATGAACTATCATCTAAAGTAGAACTTTTAATTAACCAACATGTTATATTATATGCTAATTATAAATTTAAATAATCTCATTAACATACAATTATGAATTATAAGAAATTTAGTTTAGAAATATATTTGATTTGTAACGTGATTTGACTAGGTCAGATGAACATAAAGCCTGCAGATAATGTTTCCTTTTGTATCTTAAAACTATATGTTTCACAAGTGATATAAACTCTCTAATTCCCTGTATTTTGTCTAATTTCAGAGCATTAATAATTTCCACAGTTTTAAGAAGTTAAAATCAATTGAGAGTTTCACTGTGTCAATTGTCTCTGCTGCTATGAAACTCCACCACAGCCCAATAAATTTATTGCCGGTATCATATAAGGTAACAATAAATGCACCCAAATAAGAAAATGTATACCATTAGAAAAATTGAAGTATAATATGTTGCCCTTGTACTGGATAGACAATGGTAATATGAATATTTCTTTACAAGTGATAAATAATGTTTCGTTACATCAAAAGTCAAGTTTAAACTAACCGACTACAGAGTTTTTTTTTACATTTTTCTTCACTTTCCCAGATGAAAATAAGTTTCTATCTTACCTTTTCTGCATTTAACGTGGCCCTTATGTCACTTGAGCCGACCCATCGTCAACTTTGAAATTTTCGGCACCGTAAAGCTTTCTACTCTTGAGATAAACTTAAATTTTCTCCTACGAACCACTACACGCCCACCTAATTGCTTCTTCCTATACGTTCTGCAACTGCCTATTCGTCTCCTAGAGCAAAAGCTTTTCACTTTCATAAAACAAGTTCATAAATCAGTTATTACACGATTCAACAAACCATCAACAACCATGATTAACATTGAATTTATTAGGTTAGATTTTTGTATGACCGAACCCCCGTACGAAGTCCCAATACCAACAGCTGATTTTCCATGTCTTCTTTTATTTTTTTACTAGTTTGCATGTGAGATACTTTATTTCAAGTTACTGTGTCAAAGTGGTCTGAACTGGATTGAACTCACTCCCCAAAAACCCCATTGAGGTGGGAAGTCAAAAGTCTTCATACGTCAAAAGATTCCTAAGTATGATGAATAAACAACCCGCAAAGTAAATAATTTCATTTGTATTCATTACACAGTTCAATAAATTTGGGGGGGGGGATTGGACTTTTTAAGACACCCGATATAATATGGTCTAAGGAAGTACTTAACAGATAGTATAGTACTTAATAGTATACAATAAAATCTAATAAGTAAGTTTAGTTTCTTGTAGCTATTTTTTGTTTCGATAAGTTTCTGGAAAATTTTATGACACTCAAACTATAAATTTTCTCTGCAAAGCTTATATTTTTATTTTCCACAGAGTCAGTCACGTATATTTCTGTGCCACAAAACTATGCATGTGTAACGGACATGGTAAACAAAATATTCCAAGAAAATGAATATCTTAATAAACAAATATTTTCTTTTTTTAAATAAATGTTTATTAAACGATAAGGGAAATATAATGGTTAATTGCAACTAACTCGAACATTGAAAACTAGGGTAGGTAGTTACCTAACGTCAAAAAGTTATTATCAGGAGAAATCCTCTCATTAATTTTAATTATTCCAGGTATCTCTAAAGGTATCAAAATGAATCAAGCCATCTTAAAATAAGCTTTTATTAGTTTAATTCATTTTCAAGATTGATATATAACAGTTATTAAGTTATATATTGTAATAATGAATCTCATGTTTATGTTTAGAAAACTAATATAGTTGTATTTTCTATAAATTTTCTTTTTGCTTTTGGAACTATAAAACTAGGATAATCAATGCATTTTAATTAATACCTATTAACATAAATTAAAATGACTTTTTTAGTTTCAATTTTATGTTATGAAATGTTATGTTACGGCGCATCCTAATGAAACTAGTAGTAGTAGTAGTGGTTTGTTTATTTTGAATTATTTTAAATAATGGTTTAAATTGTATGCATTTTTTTGCGATTTTGTAAGGGTTTTTTATTTTAGTCAATTTTGCAAGATACATACATGGTTAAAATATTAGTATCTTCAAAATTACATATAGTTTACAAATAAAATAAATCTTGAATCATTTGAATTTTACTATTTAAAACCTTGTTCGCATATATAAATAAGTAAAGAATAGATTTTTTTCTAATGTATAGTACCCATACAGACAATTTTAAATCGGAAAAATATAAATATATGCAATATACGTACCTAAAGATTATTTAAATAAATTTTAATGAAAGAATCATTTTTGTACTTTTGAATTTTATACCCTTTAAAACTACATAATCTTCAAAAATCTCTTGTTGTACTACATTTATGCAACTAAAAGTTTAGATTCTATTGAATGAGTTCATGTTTTAATACGTAAATATACGTAGGATAAAACATATTTATAGACGTTAAAGGTTTATAAGATTTTATCTGTTGAAAACAAGTAAAAATAGCCTTGTTGAATAGATTGTATTCTTACTTCATAGTTAATGCGTCGAAAATAACTTTGACATTTTTTTATGCGTCTATGATTAATTAAAGCTAGTTGCAGTATTAAAAGAAGGGGGATAAATGTAATTTTGAACCTTGGCATGTAAAAAATACATAAAAAATGTAAATGTAAGATTAATTGTATTATATTTCTTATAATATAAATAGTGTATAATTACCATGATCTTCTCATTTGGAGCTCTGTTCAATTGAACTGACACATTAATATTAAAGAAACTTGTTTATTTACACAAAGCTGATAACCAATTAAAAAATATCAATACAAACTCTTTCCGGTGAGAGAAAATGCAAGCTTGTACCTCCAAGATAGCACTCTCTAGTTATTGACAATGCACTTATCAGGGTCGAAGCAGATACCGATCTCGCCAACATAATTGATAATTTCTAAATCAAAATATTTTGTTACCGTAACTGGAAAATCTTTATCTTGCAACCTATATACCTCCTTTCCGATTAAAAACATTATTAATGCAAACTTGTATCTACCGGTTATAGTTGAAATCTCTAGTTAAAGCCACTACACTTGAGTATGAGCATCGATCGATCTTTACAACAAGTTTGATGAGAGCAAAGTCAACATTTGTGTCACGGCATCTGAACAATTATTATTCTTCGGTCAATCAACTGGTTAATAATGTTGGTGATCGACAAATACTACTGACTTGTTTTCTTACATAAAGAATATAAATTAGTAATATACAATGTACAACATTTTAAGATTAGGTTTCACTATACGTAAAGTATTTTATTTTAATTAACTTTCTGTTAGTGTTAGAAATTAAAAAAAAAACAGTCCATCCTCAGCTTGAGTAGTGTTAAGTTAATGCATTTCTTAGTCTAGCCAAGGTTAAAAATAATTATAACATGACATATAATGATTCATACTAATGTGCAACCGTAAATGGTTAACACTTATAGAAGAATATTCTGATTATTTACAAATATTCTTAATTTATGAAGAAGGTTTGTATAGAGAGTACAACAGGAATTTTTATGATATGTGCAAAATTATTTACAATTCTACTAATATATATTCCTAGGAATTTTAGTGGCAGATTGTGTTTGATGATAAGACTAGCTCAACACTCCTGTATTCCTCTGTTGTGGCAAGGTTCTGAGTCCTCTGTGGTTACAATACTACTGGCTACATACTCATAGTACTTTTAGTGGCGGATTCTGTTTGATGATAAGACTAGCTCAACACTCCTGTATTCCTCTGTTGTGGCAAGGTTCTGAGTCCTCTGTGGTTACAATACTACTGGCTACATACTCATAGTACTTTTAGTGGCGGATTCTGTTTGATGATAAGACTAGCTCAACACTCCTGTATTCCTCTGTTGTGGCAAGGTTCTGAGTCCTCTGTGGTTACAATACTACTGGCTACATACTCATAGTACTTTTAGTGGCGGATTCTGTTTGATGATAAGACTAGCTCAACACTCCTGTATTCCTCTGTTGTGGCAAGGTTCTGAGCCTCTGTGGTTACAATACTACTGGCTACATACTCATAGTACTTTTAGTGGCGGATTCTGTTTGATGATAAGACTAGCTCAACACTCCTGTATTCCTCTGTTGTGGCAAGGTTCTGAGTCCTCTGTGGTTACAATACTACTGGCTACATACTCATAGTACTTTTAGTGGCGGATTCTGTTTGATGATAAGACTAGCTCAACACTCCTGTATTCCTCTGTTGTGGCAAGGTTCTGAGCCTCTGTGGTTACAATACTACTGGCTACATACTCATAGTACTTTTAGTGGCGGATTCTGTTTGATGATAAGACTAGCTCAACACTCCTTTATTCCTCTGTTGTGGCAAGGTTCTGAGCCTCTGTGGTTACAATACTACTGGCTACATACTCATAGTACTTTTAGTGGCGGATTCTGTTTGATGATAAGACTAGCTCAACACTCCTGTATTCCTCTGTTGTGGCAAGGTTCTGAGCCTCTGTGGTTACAATACTACTGGCTACATACTCATAGTACTTTTAGTGGCGGATTCTGTTTGATGATAAGACTAGCTCAACACTCCTGTATTCCTCTGTTGTGGCAAGGTTCTGAGCCTCTGTGGTTACAATACTACTGGCTACATACTCATAGTACTTTTAGTGGCGGATTCTGTTTGATGATAAGACTAGCTCAACACTCCTGTATTCCTCTGTTGTGGCAAGGTTCTGAGTCCTCTGTGGTTACAATACTACTGGCTACATACTCATAGTACTTTTAGTGGCGGATTCTGTTTGATGATAAGACTAGCTCAACACTCCTGTATTCCTCTGTTGTGGCAAGGTTCTGAGTCCTCTGTGGTTACAATACTACTGGCTACATACTCATAGTACTTTTAGTGGCGGATTCTGTTTGATGATAAGACTAGCTCAACACTCCTGTATTCCTCTGTTGTGGCAAGGTTCTGAGTCCTCTGTGGTTACAATACTACTGGCTACATACTCATAGTACTTTTAGTGGCGGATTCTGTTTGATGATAAGACTAGCTCAACACTCCTGTATTCCTCTGTTGTGGCAAGGTTCTGAGTCCTCTGTGGTTAAAATACTACTGGCTACATTCTCATTCTTTACATATTCTTTAAATATAATTCACAAACTTATATGAAAATAAATAGAAGATTAATGTTAACAGTATTAAATGTTAATAGAATAGATACAATTAAAATAATTGTAAAAATTACACACATAGAATGGTAAAATAAGGTATATCTTTTATTATATGTGGCATGATTGGTATGACTCGTGGTTATGAGCTATGTATATTTGTATAAAATCGTAACTGCTTTTCTCACGCGTGCTACTTGAGGCACATGAGAATGAAAATTGTAAATGCCTGTAAATTATTGCCAAATGAAGACTTTTTGAACTGTTTTGAACATATTGTTACCTCAACACCCTTGTAGTCCCTTTTGTGGCAAGGTTCTGTGCACACTATGTTTACATTCCTGCTGGTGACATACTCATAGTATATTTAGTGGTAGATTGTGTTTGATGATGATAAAAACTACCTCAACGCTCTTGTGGTCTCTGTTGTGGCAATTTTCTGAGCTCAATTTGTTTACAATTATGCTGCCTACATACTCATAGTACATTTAGTGGTGGATTGTGTTTGATGATAAAACTACCTTAACGCTCTTGTGGCCTCTGTTGTGGCAATTTCTGAGCTCAATGTGTTTACAATTATGCTGGCTACATACTCATAATACATTTAGTGGTAGATTGTGTTTGATGATAAAACTACCTCAAAGCTCTTGTGGTCTCTGTTGTGGCAATTTTCTGAGCTCAATTTGTTTACAATTATGCTGCCTACATACTCATAGTATATTTAGTGGTAGATTGTGTTTGATGATAAAACTACCTCAACGCTCTTGTGGTCACTGCTGTGGCAATTTTCTGAGCTCAATGTGTTTACAATTGTGCTGGCTACATACTCATAGTGCATTTAGTGATAGATTGTGTTTGATGATAAAACTACCTCAACGCTCTTGTGGTCCCCTGTTGTCGCAAGGTTCTGAGCCTCTGTGGTTACATTCCTGCTGGTGACATACTGACAGTACACGTAGTGGTGGGTTGTGGCTGTTGACACTATTAGTGGTGGCTATGTAAGGTTTACGAAGGTCACTATTGTTTGGTAAAATAAACCTCGATTATATTTACCATAACTAGCACTACGATCATTTTAAGCTTAAATCTTTACGAGTGCTAAATTCTTTTGAACTATCAATGTGCATGTACTCAATATAATGTAATTGTATGCCTTAATATAGTTTAAAAGTATGTAATAAAAACATATATCACAGGTGAAATTTCACTACATATTCGTAGTTAAATTCTATAGTGTGTTCAAAGTAGCTATGACATAGTAACATAACTTTAGAGTTCGTCGCTGTATTTTTCAACACGCTCAACATGTAAAAGTGGAGGCGTTTTACTCGACACAAAACCTTGTTGTCGTCTGAGCTGTACAGTATATTGTGTTGCCACACATTGCATATGTTGTGTTATCAATATTCACAAGAAGCAGTGAGCAAACTTCAAACTTTTAAAGTTTTAACTTGTCAAGAATGGAAGCAGAGTGCTCTACACAAATCATTGCAGGTTATGTTGTCACACATTCCATATGTTAATATCTGCAAGAAACAGCGAGCAAACTCATTACTTGTAAAGTTTAATCATGTCAAGAATGGAAGTGTAGTATTCAAAACACGTATGTTGTATGTTAAAGGGTAGGGCGTGTTGCCATAGATTTAATATGCAAGGGTATGCATGTCACATGAGCTGTCGAGGTTGCGCAAATGTAAAGCAGGCTTTGTGAGAACCGCGTCAGTAGGGTTGCTTTACGGATACATAGACGGCTTTCCGGTTTATACATCCCGATACATTTATGTTCCTTTATTTTATTTAATCCTAGAAGCCAATTTAAGATTATGCAAGGTACTCGTATATTTTCAATATACGAAGTAGGAATTTAGTCACAAGTAATGGTATCATCTATTTTTTATCTTTTCTTAATGAATCCCTAATTATTAATGAATGGAAACTGTACAGTACCTACTACAGTTTATTAAGTAATAATACAGTATTCTACAGTATTGAATATCATATTTAATATCAGTAATAATTTGAAAGAGGTCCAATATGCGTGGCTGCTTTTAAATAATCCTCTACATGACAACTATATGGTGATTTCTATGATAAACAAAGGGGCGTTGCAAAAAGATTCAACACGTCCAATTATTTCAACACAGAAAATTACTTCAAAAGTTATGTAGAACAGTTATAAACAGTTCTACTTAAAACGTGAATAGTATAGTATGCACTCCTATATTAAATTTATTAGAACTACGTCTTTGGCGGACTATTTTTTAATAACAGATCAAACTTAGCTCTCTCCCAACCAGATATTTTAACCCTAGTGTTGTAGCCATGAAAACTTTCTATAATCCCTAGATCTAAAGAAGGAATTGATTTACAGTATTAAGTTATATTATGGAGCTCAACCATTTTTAGTTATCTCTTTTTCAAGGAATCCCTAATTTTAATGAAAAAAAATGTAAAAGAATACAGTAAAGTTGCTTAAATTTTAAATAGTATTGTATTGAGTAAGATTAGACAGTAACAGTTTTTAAGATATCCGAACTTTGTTGCAGCTGTTAAAAATCTTCTGTAGGCTATTAGAACTAAATAATAATTCTTTAATGAATGAAGTGGGTACTGCAAACAGATTTGTAGACCTACGCTTACAATACATAAAATTATGTTGCCACCTAATATAACTACGAATTAAAAATTATTTATAAACAACGTGGTTAGAGGAATACCAAATTTCCTTAATAACGTGACTAGTATAAGATCCTATATTAAATTTCGTACAGATCCGATTTTTACCGACTATTTGCTAGTAATATAAATAGGTAATCCCCGTCTGAACCTACTATTTCAATATTTTCAATGCAATAAAATACAATTTTATGAATATTGATTTAATACTGAATTACATTGTTTAATACAAAAAGACATAAATTACCGTAATTTCATATAAAATATGTAATTGTATTTGCAAATTTAAATGCCGTTGCAAGTGAAACGACTGTACTTTCATTTAAGTATGCTCTTTGCTCTGTACCTCTTTTTAAACTAATAAGTTAGTAGCACTGTCAGGTTTCTAAGCTAAAATATAATGAAAGCATACTTTTACTTCTGTGTTACATGTAAAAACTGTTCTTGAATTATCAATGTGCTAACACCAACCCAAATCCTTTGTATATGGAGTGGCACGCATCATCATCGCACTGGGTGTTGCCTCTATAGAAATTAAGCTTCACACAAAACTTAAGTCTATAGGTCACCTTTTTCTCGAATTAACGTTCAGAGGTATATAACTTATATTTTAACCCCATCGAGTGATATGCCTCGTTAATGCTCAGCCGCCTCTGCTACCTACGCAGTAAATATAAACTCAACCCCATAATCAATAACATTACCGTTGAAACTAATCGATATCTGATAAAAATGTTTATGTAAGACGGTAAAAATGTAGTGGATACTTTTAATCCTTTATGAAAAAAATGTAGTGGATACTTTATTCCTTTATGATTTTAGCGAGTTAGTTAGCTGCTAAGGATAGCGAAAGATTTCGCCCGATTTTCTAGGAAAGGAAGGAAATAAAGCGAAACAGTTCTTTTTATGGCGTAAAGATATTTGTAAATTTTTTGAATTGTATTTAAATGAACTAAACAATTTAATATAATACGTCCCAGACCTGTTAGACCTCCATTCCTGTGGTATCAGACAATATATGAAAAATTTGGTTTAGAAAATAAAAGAGTAATGTAAAATATAGGTTGAAAATAATCAAACATAAAGTTTACAAAATTAATGCTTAGTTAAATCAACACATATGAAAAATAAGACAGAAAATTCAATATCTGTTTATTAAATGAACGTTCCTCGTAAAAAGAAAACATTTTAATTGCTGACCTTTGCTAATCTTTTATTACAATTCCCATACCTTATAAATGATGTTAAAATGGTTTCCTTGGTAATTTATGCACAATATAGTGCGTTAAACGAAACCATATGCAGCTTTTCTTATATCATCTTGGTCGTTCTTAAGTAGTTCACAAACGTTTAAATTTCGGTTTAATAATTATTCTTTGCAATTAACTGGTTCTGCGGATACAATTAGATTTAAAACCCAAAGTTAGTAATCCAAGGGACTTAAATATGGGGACCTAGGAGGCCAAATAGTTGGTCTACCTCGACCAATCCATTTGCCTGGAAAACTTATTTGCTAGTGCTCACTAATATTGTGTAAATAATGTGCTGGTGTGCCGTCATGTTAGAATATCATTTGATGTTTTTTTTTCTTTTTCTTTTTTGATGTGGTACATCTTGAAGTAGAATTGGCATTTAAGTCTCTAAAAAGTCTTTGTACACAAGACCAGTAAGGCGGTTTTCTAAAACAAATGAGCCAATTAACAGGTCCCTAATTATTCACACTATACCTTTATCAAAAATCGAATTTGAACTTTCTACCCTATAACCTCTTTTGGACTTTCAGTTGACCACTGGTGACTGTTTTTCAAATTTCGACTTTAGAGTCTTGTAAACTTCGACTCGTCGTGAATAAAAAAATCTTATATTGTTTAGATTTTCTAACACCCATTAACAAAATTGTAATCTTAATGCACTGTCACCCAGGTGAAGCTGTTGAGCTTTTGGTAAATGATATGGATGAAATTGGTTTTCTTTCGATGTTCTCCAGAATGTACTACTAGATATGTTTAATCTATTTGAAAGTAGGCGAGTGCTAAGTTGAGGATTGTCTTGTATCATGTCCATAACATTATCTTGTTTGCGTTCAGGCTGTATTACAGGACGTTCTCTCGAAAAATTAACAGTGGGAAAAGATCCACTTAACTTGTTGGTAAATTATTTAAAACTTATAAAAATTTTACATGAGTAGGTGTTCTTCTGTTCAGAAATCATCTGTTATATTCTCGTTTAGCTGCACGACTATTTCTATTGACAACACCATAGACGAAAACAATATCTGCGTACTATTGATTTGAAAATGTAAAGGTATCTTGTCGTTAAAGACACGAATATAGCACAAATAATACAGTAATACCATACACTGCACAAACTAAAGATGATACACGAGTTACTGCAACAGTTGAGTTGTTATACCACTGTACAACAATTACTTGTATTCAGTTATTGTTGCAGCAGTGTAGCCAACTCTAGGTTTTCAATAAACTAAAAGCATTTCAATTGACGCTGTATTTTTAAAATCTTGTTTCTCAACCTACAATGTTTTATACTGTAAATGCTTTGTAACTATTTACTTGACTTGAAAAAAACATCATTAACTGTTTTGTTTATGAAGAACGTTAATTTAATAAACAGATATTGCATTTTCTGTCTTATTTTTCATATGTTAATTTAATTAAAAATTCGTTTATAAAATGTTTCTTTTTTTATTATTAGCTTGTTTTACGTTATTCTCTTCGTATTAAATTCTGTAAAAGTTTCAGTTAAAAGTTTAGCGTGTTTATCGCCCATTTAATAAAGTTAATGTACTTCAAATCTTTTTAAAGCATGTTTTCCGGACTCAAATTTTGCATATTTTGTCGGATATCTGAGAAATGGGTGGTCTAACAGGACTGGGACTTATTTTATTAAATTTTCCAGTTCATTTGACATAAAATACAATAATTATAACAACTATATTTACGCCGTAAAAGCATTAGTAACGCTTTATTCCCTTTTTTCCAAAAACATTGGACGGAATCTTTTGCTAGATGTAGCTCACAAAAAAGCGTTTCCGTACATATACGTACGTGTATAAGAACGGGTTTCATTACAATAATAAGTGTAAACCACCTTAGATGTTTGTCCGGACACCATATATCTCTGATGGTTTTCATATATCTGGTGTCCAGCGATCCTCTCACCAATGATTAGCGAAAGAAACCAATGGTTGTAATATAGGTGATAAACGTATATACATATGCATAAATGGCTTTCCGGCTTGACCCGAAATACATTGTGGTTTCCTTTATTTATTCTCAGAATCCAAATTACGATTACCAAGATATCGTAATCTCTAACAATATATCGTAATACACCTACCAAGTTTATTTGCGATATTCGAAGTATGTATTTAATAACCAAGTCTCATATTATGGAATTATCTATATCTTAGTAATTTTGACGTGACAACGTCTTAAATTAGGTTGCGGCTCGGAGTCACTCATGAAAAAGTGTAACGCCCGGTAACGTTACGATGCCCGTCCAGTGGGTCCGCCGCACGTGATCCGCACGGGATAAAGCAGATAACTGTGGGTCCGCCGCACGGGATAAAGCAGATAACTATGTTTATTCGTGAAAATGTGGAGTGCTTAGATTCGTCATTTACAACAACTACAACAATAAAGGTAAATAATTGTACACTGATATTTCATTATCGTAAACTATGATTGATTGATTAATTGTTAGATTGACACAAAAGTTGAGAAACTGAGTTTATAGGTTATGTCATACTATTGACAAATGTTGATAGTGTTAAGTAAATTATTAGTTTAAATCACTCTGCAATCAATCGTAATTCAGTCAATTGAGAAGAAACAGCGCGTATTGCTAGTCAAACATTTAAAATAACAAATTATAACCTCTAACCTGTCATAACAGTGCGACCAAACAAACGAACTAAACCGACCAATCACCACGCGCGGAGTTAGCTGTGTTTAGCAAGAATTTCAAATTCCAATTTTAGTAAATGCTTTATTCAACTTTACCATTTACAATAACAAATTTTAATTAATTTCAAATTATGTACAATGTTTTAGTAAACAAAATATATTTCTATAGTTAAAATTTGTGCAATTCTTATTTTCATTCAATTCCTTGTTCCTATTGTGCAATTTAATAATATTCATATCAATAAATATTCTACCGAGAAAAAGACGTTGTCACGTAAAATCTTCGCCCGTAAAACCGACTTTACAGGCAACCATAATTTTTTTTTTTATTGCGTTTATAGCAATTTCGACCACAGAATAAAAAATGATTTAACCATTTTCAGGAACTAATTAGCTTATCAAAACTTACCCTCTTGTTTATTTTGTATTCAGTATGATTATTAGTTTCTGAATTTTAAATGAAACTTTTACAACGCGTTTTGTCTGCAACATTCTGTTTAAAGTACGGAAGTGTGTAACGTCGTTTTTCATAAATGAACTTCGTTTTGTCGTTTCTTAGATCCAGAATTACTTAGTCGTAAATGGGTAAAATATTCCAGTTATCGAGACAAGTGAGTCGGGATGGGTTCGCCAAAGACTCAGATTAAGAGGAGAGTCACCCTAAGTTGAGTTAATATAAGTGATCGTTATCATGCTGGGATTGATGTAGCATAAGGAGGGATAGAGAAAATGCACTGGGATTACTCTAGCAAAAAGGACGAACATTATGTTTGGATCTGTCCAGAAATGAGAGCGCTTAAATTTCTCTAGTGGAGGAAGTAACAACGGCGCTCGGATTACTCAACCTCAAGGTGAAAGCTTCTACTTGGACTTCTCTAATACAAAAGGTGTAATGTATTCTTGCATTCCTCTAGCTAAAGGGCGAGGATACCACTGGTTTCTTTAGCGGAGGAAGTGGTAGGGGCGCTCAGAATACTCTGGTGCAAGGCAAATTGATCCAATTAAATTTCTCTAGTGGAGAAAGCTGAATGTATAATTTGATTTTTCTACGGAAAGGAAAAACTTCCACTCATAATTCTCTTACTAACGAAGAGATAGATACGCCCGGATTACAGCCCAAAGCAAAATATCCTGCTTGGATTTTTCTAGCGGACGGTGTAAAGGGTAAAATCTTATTCCTGTAGGGGACAGGAGAAAGGTACCGCTCAGAATTCTCTAGCAGAGGAAGAGATAAAAACGCTCGATAACCTTAACGTAAAGCTAAAGTTCCAGCTAGGATTTCTTTTAAGAAAAGGACGAAGGGATCCGTTTGGTTTCTCTAGCGGAGAAAGCAGAAAAGATGTATAAATACTGATTGGATTTTTCTAGCAGTAGATATTGTTACAAATAGTCTCAATAAGTGGTCTTTTCCGCATCTCAGGAACGAATACGAGCTCTATATGTGGTAATCTCTCTTATACAATCCCTTCGTTGGTGCATGCTCAGGATCTCCTATATTGCTAGTTGGGTTCTAGCCGCTAAGCGCGCATAATTTCTCTATATGAGCACATGGAGATGTTAGTGGGGAGCTCCATTTACGTTATTTGAGGTCTGCTGTTCATACCTGTGAGAAAGTGTGGCGCTGCTGCTCCTGGAGACCAAGAGGCCGTTATATGACGTATGGAAAGTAGAAGTTAGATATAAGTGTAGGTGAGCTTAGTAGAAATTTTATTTTAAATTAAAAATTTTGGGTGTTAGTGTTCATAGGTAACGCTGGGTCGGGTCAAGTGACGTAAGGGCTAGGTTAATCGTAGAAAATTAGGATGTAACTTATTGTTATCTCGGAATGTGAATGAAAATGGAATTGTCAAGAAAGTGTGTATAGGGTGACGCCGAATACTTTAATGCGAAGCATAAGATGAATTTCCAGGATAAGAAAGTATGAAAAATAATGGTTAGCATGAATAACCACTAGTGTGAGAACAAAATTCAGGGAGAAAAATGTAGTAAGAACTAGGAACGATGCGTGCCCCATCAAACGCCAACCTTTTTATGGGTTTTGTAGAACAACAGTTTGTTAAAACTCATAATTTTCTTCCTCTATTGTGGTTCAGGTTTATAGTTGACATACTTTTAGTCTGGAATCATGGGTTAGGGAAACTTAAGGTTATTTTCTTTGATAATTTAAATAATTTTTCATGTCTTAACTTTAATTGGAATTTAATCACAAAATCGTCACCTTTTTCGATGTTGATGTTTTTGTATAAAATCATATTTTGAAAACCAAAATACATGTTAAAGGTACAAATAAAATGAATTACCTAAATTAAAGTAGCTGCCATCCTTATGTGCAAAAAAGCAATTTTACTAAAGCTGTTTCTAACAGAGGATACCCAAAAACACTTTTGAACCGGCAGCATAGACAACCTAAAAAGGTTACAAATATTCCAAACCACTTAAAAAATTATCCTAAGTTTATAGCAAAATTTTATCATGGTTTGCACAAATTCAATAGAATAATGAAAATTGGCTATGAAATTTTAATAAACTCGCTCATAACTGAGAAATTATTGTCCAGGCCACCTATAATAGTATTCAAGAGACTTAAAATTTGAAGAATATGCTTGTAAGGCCCAAAATGCATGTTGTAAACAATTCTAAAAATTTATCTTTTGGCTGTGAACCATGTAATAAATCACGTTGTAGTGTTTGCAAAATTATGGATAAGACCGATCAATTCCAAAGTAGTGTAACTAAGAACACTTATCCAATAGCTGTTAAATTGGACTTGTACCTCCAGCAATTCAATTTACCAGCTAACCTGTAGGTTTTTTCCCAAGGAATACACTGGACAAACCTCAAATTCTTTGCAGGTAAGTGACCGGTGACCATTTTTCTATTAATCAAAAAGGCGAAAAAAACCAGTAGTCTTACACGCTGTTCACAATAACAAACGCTTTGGGCATTGCTACTAACTCAAAGCTATAAGCAAAATTAAACCTTGCCAAAATAGCTCTCAAAATGATTTAAATTTTAGTAATAATGAATTGGTACACCAACTTATATTAAAATCGAAAGAACCATATGGACTTAACATTCCCTAAATTATTGTTTTCCACTTTCATCCTTCGATTCTAATCTACAAATTTATCTACATTCAAAATTGTAATCTAATATTACGTTATTATTTTTAAATTAACAACTAATCCAAACTTGTTCAGTTGTCAAAATTGTTATTTAGGGGTTTTCTCTTTTGTTTCTTTATTTCATTCTTTGTATTTGTCTAAATTGTACTTGATAAAGATGTATATTTACAAAGAAATATTTTACAGAAAATAATTGTAGTTTCTTTAAAAACTGCTAAAGTATATATATATATATATATATATATATATATATATATATATATAATTTCAATTTCAATAAATATATATATATATATATATATATAATTTCAATTTCAATAAATATATATATATATATATATATAAATAATTTCAATTTCAATAAATATATATATATATATATATATAATTTCAATAAACATTGAATCACAAAAAGTACTTGCTCCGCCGGGAGTCGAACCCGGATCTCTCACTTGCCGGGTGAATGTGCTACCATTACACCACAGAGCGCTTACTTTTTCCGATTCAATTATTTTGTATTTGGCCGTATCTGTCACATATGCGTTTAAATAAGCAAACTAACATATGATCGGAAGACCAAATACCTGTCAAACGACTTTTATTTACATTAAACTGTATAAATGGCAATAGCCTTATTTAATTTCAATAAACATTGGATCAAAAAAAGTACTTGCTCCGCCGGGAGTCGAACCCGGATCTCTCACTTGCCGGGTGAATGTGCTACCATTACACCACAGAGCGCTTACTTTTTCCGATTCTATTATATTGTATTTGGCCGTATCTGTCACATATGCGTTTAAATAAGCAAACTAACATCTGATCGGAAGACCCAATACCTGTCAAACGACTTTTATTTACATTAAACTGTATAAATGGCAATAGCCTTATTTAATTTCAAAAAACATTGAATCACAAAAAGTACTTGCTCCACCGGGAGTCGAACCCGGATCTCACACTTGCGTATTTTTATATATTCTTATCAAACTTTGAAATGAACGTAAAGAGGGATTGGAAGCGTTACAGTTGTTAATTGTTAACACATTTCCTTGGAGTATTTTATTGTCTTTAAAAAGTAAATATGACTATATTTAACAATATAGAAATCAACTAAAAAGACTGGCAGATCAATATCATTTACATTTTTTATAACTATTCCCTTATTCCATCAGTCGTGGTACCAGTACTCACGGATGTGAAGGCAAAAGTTTCAGATAGTCAAATGCCCCAAACAGCTTTGGTTAATGCTTCAACTACCTGTTTTACATTTAAAGTGATAACAAGATGACGGCTCTAAGTTAATGCCACCTTATAATGATGTTTTTGAGATGGCATGAGATCTGTTTGATAATCATGCATTCAAAAGAAGGATAAGAAATAATTTTAGATCTGTGATTTTCTAAGAACTTGCAACAATAGAACCCAATGGAAAGATCTCTACCGCCTACACAGTAGATATTTTGAGGTTGAGTGGTAGAGAGGGCTAAATAGCCCTAACTCAGCCTCTTGAATAAAGGCATATTTCATTTCATTTTCATAGATATAAATGTAACTCCACTATCCAAAATCTTATAGTAGAAGCTAATTTAGAAGCTAATAATACTGATTATATGGCACGGTGAACATATGCCGGATTAAATTCACTCTTCTATACATTTATTTCAAAAGTATTATCAATTTTGGCGGTTTTAATATTTATTTCGTACAGTGAGTGTCTGCCAATATATGTGACAGAAGGAAAAGAACAGGCTATATATTGTTTATTAACATATTACTTATTAAAACAAATACACATGTTAATAAGATTTCCAAACTGGATTAAGTTTACTGCAATCTGTTCCATACATAATAAATATTTTAAACTTTGACCCCGAAGTGGAATTTTCTCAATTTGTGTAAGATTAAAATGTCAAGTGACGTCATATAGGGATTACTTCCTGTCAACTTAGTCACCACAACCCTCTTGTTAGCTGCTAAAACTGAAGTAAGTACATTCACCATGAAGTTATATCGGAGTCAAAGTATCGTTAACATTTTGTTCCTTACTGTGTACCTTCCGTAGCTACAACTGTATTAAGTGCTATTTTAATAAATATTACTTGTGTAGGTATATGTTTACAAAAATGTAGTTCAATGCTAAAATCATAAAAATAGGCTTAAAGCTTCACAATGAGTCCTTTTGTCTAATAATCACAAAAAATATTACATTTATTTAAAATCTGATTTATTATCTGATTATACTTTATGGTTATTGAAAATTCTATTGGTTATTTAATCAATTTGTTCAAAAATTGAATGTAAAAATTATTTATTTTTTATTAAATCTATTCATACACAACTAATTGTTATTGATATATTATTATTTAGTATTAAACCAAGGGTATTGTGTGGACTACGGTTTAGTATGATATTATGAATATTTAACTCAATTTAGAGTCAATATATTATGAAACATAAAAATGTCAAAGTACAATTTTTAAGTAAGTGGAGACCATTGCCTACATTGCCTCAAGTGATTTTATTTTGGATGCCAATTCATTAAAAGGCCACAAATCTGCACTAAAACATGTCCTTTTATTTCTGTAATAAACATTTATTGAAATTCGTGTTATAGCATTCTTACAAAATATATATATATATATATATATATATATATATATATATATATATATATATATATATATATTCAACATAAACATTGATTGGATAATGTTTTTTATAATCTAAAGATGAGAAAAAACATTTGGGGTTGGACAAAACAAGATACAAAACACAGATTGCTGATTCAGATTGCCACCAACCGACAACACCACGTGGGAAAACAAATGGCCTATAATATTGTGTGACCGCAATCAATAACCATAAACATTCGTCACATAAAACCCACGTTTTCCTATTTCCTTAGGGCATACTAGTGTATGGCTCAATGTGTGGCAAACCTTTATTGCAATTAAGTCTCCAATGAATGTAAGTTTGTATAGTTCAATACGTTTTATATATATATATATATATATATATATATATATATATACACATATATATATATAATATATAATATTTGTATATACATAATGAGGTTTTTACATAGGATATAAGAAACAATAATGTAGTATAAAACTCCCCTTAAATATTACTTCCTACTTATCGATCGCCTATGTTGTAAAATACCCCAGTCTCTAGGCAGTTTGTCTCAGGGATCACCAGATCTATGAGAATAAAGGACCCATGTCACTAAGGAAAAGTGTTCTGAATATATGTAGTCTATGTGGTTTAAACTTGCCCCCTATGGTCACTGAGGAGTTCCAGATTACTGGGAGCTTTTGGTCTTTGGGTTCTTTTGTTCTATGAAACAACTTTTCTAACAATCATCTTTTCAACAATCATTTCTCAAAAGTTCTTCTCCAGTGGGAAATTTTACTGTTAAAAAGGAATATCGACTGTCGAACTTCAGGTCACTGAGAAATGACCACCTCTTAGTGTTTAAAATCTTCAGATAATTATAGCGTCTATAAGCCTATGGGGTTCATTAGTGGTTGGACTTAGCGTTTTGGAGATTCCATTAGCTATAACCTACTTAATGACTGTTCTGAAACCCTGAAATTTTGTAACCTTTAGAAACTCATGGTATCTAGAAAATTGTAACCTCATACCTGTTACTTCAAGCTGTAACTCTCTAGAGACTTTTGGTCATCTTCTTTCCACTCCTTGTTTTGAGCTGATGGTGATGGCTTTAAAGTTCTTAGCCTAGGAAAAGTCTCATGTCTTGGTAGAATATGCAGCCTGTAGGAGTTCGTATGTTCTCGAAGTACCCGACATCAGGAAGCTCCCATTCTCCCATTCTCTAAAGACTTTTGTACTTGTAAAGGCGTTTCAGCTACTATTTAAAGTGAGCAATTTAAGAAAACTTCAGTAACTAAAACTAGATTGATTCTCTTCAGATTTAAGAGTTCCATTTTGAAGTGAAATCGTTATGTTTAGGGTATTTTACATCAGAATCAAATTATGCATAAGTTTTCAACTTCGTATTGTTAGTTTAATATTATACAACAAAGTTTTATATTATAGTCCTAAACATTTCACTATATTACGAAAGATTTTTAAAGACGATCATTAAAATTTTTTCATTATATTAAATAACATAGCGGTAATTACAATAATTTAGAAATGTTTAAAAAAAGTTTGTATAAAGTTTGTTGGTATACATGCCGTGGTAAACTTCGTTAACCAATAATCAATTAAGATAGGCAAGAAGGCATACTTTTGCAATCGTGCTCAATTTGTATATTGCACAGCATATTCCAAAATATCTGTGAGAAATTGAGTAACACTTCAAAACTATGCCGTTTTTGCTTTCGTAAAGGAATAGTTATTTCTCATCTATTCGGCATCATAGAGCAAAGTAATAAGTGGATTTGAAATATTCACATAATTTTCAACAATCTTTCCATACCTTTACACCTTTATGATTTTAAGATACTGAAGTATTACATCTTTGAAAGTTTTATATTAAAGTATGCATATATCCTTAAATAGTGATAAATGATTTTGTTTTGTCTATATTAACCCTCTAATATAATAATTCATTTTAAATTTAATATCTGGAGACCATTGTTACAGATCAAATATTACTTTTTCTAACTGGTTCGGAGTAAATAGTATATTTGAAGTATTCATATATCTGTTCAACTTTAAGAGTATAAGAAAATTATAATAACACATTTTTTAAAATAACTATGTTATTATCATATTTTATTTGCTATAGACATTACTGTAGTTTTTACAGAGCGTACGCTAGTGTTACAGGTCATAATACGAAGGTATTTCAACCTTTGATATCGTGTATATACTAACTTGACTTTTTTCTATTGGATGTTGTTATACAATCTAAATTTTTCCCTTAACCGAATAATAGGAATGCTAATCGAGAATAAAATACACATTTGGCACAAAGTAAGAGCTGCAAACAGAGATGAATTCTTAGATTTATCCACACCTCTTATATAAAAGTTACATTAGTTCATGGTATTAAGGAAACCATAGCAAAACTTACTTTCTGGATTTTTTTTATTTTCTTGGTCTATAAACTAAATTTACCTAAGTTATGAACTAAATACTATCGTATATGCAAGCACACACTCCCAAGGGAACATATCAGTATCTAAAACAATGGGGTAATAGTTCATTTTACGGCTCTAAAAAAGGTTAAAAAACTTTGAAATTGGAGGAAAATACTACATATAATTTGAATTTTAAAGTTTAAAAATGCCTTAAAAATAGTTAAAACGATTATTTAGTCTGTTTGTACTGTTACACGAATTACAATTCAATTAACGCCTTAAAAGAAGTAATTTGTTATATACAGTAAACTTTGTTAATGGAATTCAATTGGGTTCATTCCTTTATCTAAATAACTGAAAATATCAATAATACAATACTTTATGTTTATCTGAGTTGCGCTCGAATTTGCAGCCTTATCATATTTGTCTTTCTATAAGTGTCATAAATATTCATGCTCACGCTAAGCTTGGGTAGTACTCTATAACCCACACCTTTCCCCACTTACTTTCCTCTCAATTAACAATAACACTGGTTTGATTTTAGTTCACTATAACATTATATTTGATATTATATTCGGATGGTGAAATATCGAAATTTTATTTCGTATACATGGCTGAAATATATTTTCCCCCTTTATAAGATGATTTTCTTAAGAATTTCAAAACATACTCCATATCAGGATGATTAGCTGTAGTTTTAATTTTTTATATTGAATAAATGAGCATAAATAAATTGTGTATTTAATAACTATGGGGTGACCTTTTGAGTTTTAATATGAAATCAATAACACAATTTAATCACGTTTATGATTAATATATAGTTTTATTTCAGGAACGGTAATTTCTATTTTAATGCATGCTCTTGAGTGGAAATAGTTTCATATATTGAAGATATTAAATATACAATCACTCAGGCTGTGGAAGGAAGAAAGGTTATCAATATGTATAGAACCCACGTCTTTCAATCTACCGATGCTTCTATTTTAAACCACTATTCAGTATTCTATTCGGATTTTGAATATAATAAATAATATAAAGACCCTATTATGTTTGTACAACAGAAGTCTATTTAGGAGTTATTTGAAAACCATACTAAATTAAAATATATACTATGTGTTTTTATGTTACTGAACATTTTGGAAAATAATAGTTCTCTTACATGACAAATCTGAAAGTTTTCAACGTATTTCGCTCTAAAATTGGTGAAATAATCTTTGTGATTTTCAAAGAATTAGCTGCCTTTCGATAAAGCAAATTATGTTATGATAACCTTTTAAGAATTTATACTTCTTTAGACTTAACAACGTAGATCAAAACAAAAAGTATAAAATATTTACAAGTTTTAGGTTATCTATTCCACCTTTTTGAATGCCTTTGATTTAGTTTTGGGAAATATAGACTAAAGTTTAAAGTAATTTTGTTGTATTGCATTTTCACTAATATTACGTCTGCACAAAGCTATAGAATATTGGCCCAAGTCAAATTTACTTCTTCTTTCTGATTTATTTCAATATTTGTTGCTATTTTTCTTGAAGCTTCATATAACTCATTTGTATTAAGTATTACTCGGCAGTTATACATTGGAAAATATATACTCTGATATTTTCCCGTTACCTTCTTGCTTATCCAAAAGGCCAATGTAAAATATTTGTTGACACTCAGCCAAATCCGTGAGATGACTTGCGTCATAATCGAACTCATAGCATTATATAACAAATATGCTTCATTCAAATTATCTAGACTATAGTCAGTTCATTTTCAAGATATGGTTTCAAGGCAGATCGAAATTAAGAAAATTTTCAGCCCCCACGAGTGACAGGCTTTGTTACCGCTCATCCAATTAAAATTAGTTAAAATTGGAATTTTAATTACCTTATGTATTACTCCAGCAGTTAAAAATTGGCAAAAAAATACTCTGACATTTTCCCGTTACCGTCTTGGTTATCCAAAAGGCCAATTTAAAATGTTTGTTGACGCTCAGCCAAATCCGTGATATGACTTGCGTCATAATCGAACTCAGTCTTAATTTAAACAAATATGCTTCATTCAAACTATCTAGACTATAGTCAGTTAATATTCAAGATATAGTTTCAAGGCACATCGAAATTAAGAAAACTTTCCGGCCCCACGAGTGACAGGCTTTGTTACCGCTCATCCAATTAAAATTAGTTCAATATTTGAAAGTGTGTAAAATACGTAAGAAGTATGAAGCTGTTTGGAAATATTAGACTTGTCTATTTCGTTTCTTAAATGTTTTCATAAACTACAGGTAACTTAAATTAATAGCCTTAAAATCTTTAATTTACGTACTGAACAAAAATGTTTTACAAAAACTATTTGCTATAAACATTTGTTTCAAGTACAATTCATTTGTCTTTGAATAGAGAGTATTACATTATAATAATCAAGGGGAGATGTGTACGTTTTTTTGTAAAACTTTTTACTAATAATGAAATATATATTAATTGCCTTTTTATATCATAGGTTTCCTTAATGTAGTATATTTCTATAGTTTCTAAGTTCTGATGTTTGTAATTTGCTTAAGCTCAAGGAAATAAATTACATATGTTATATAACACAAGTCCACGAACTAACTCATCACGTATTCTATAAAACCACAGATGAAATTAACGCGCAAGGTTTCCTTGATCTAGCGCTCACTAAGTAACGGGTATAGAAATTTTACTATGAAAATCCTCAAAAAACTGTTATACATTTTACGAGAAGTTTCATCGCGTTGAAAGTTAATCAAAATTATAGTGTCGTTTAGATTTGGAAATATTTTTTTTAGACTTTCTTTAATAGAGTATTGTTTATTTTCTCAACTAATGACGAAATTTATGAAACCTCAAAGAGGAATTGATGGTAATTTAATTTTATGAAATATGCAACGCTACTTAACAGTTGTTATGCACATTGTAAACATATTTACTTACATTCCGGATGCATACTAAGAAAATTTTTTCAGATGTTGCAGACTAACTACGAAATTCCAAGTTAATTCATCAAACTTTTTAAGACTATTGTCATTACAAAGAATTTTTTATAATTAGTAATGGTGGAAGTTTACATATACATTAATAAAAGTAATCAAACTTTTATTACTAAGGACTCTCCAAAACTACTAAACTGATTGATTTGGTATATTTTTGACATTTTCATATTAACTGGCAGGAGCTCTCTTTAAATGGTTTTGGAAACTTCACAGTATAAATATTAAACCTGCGATAACTAAAATGACCACTAAATCGGTTGCAATGGAACGTTTTACAGTCATCTACTATCATAGGTGCTCGAGAAGAAAATATGGAACCATGCAACTAGAGGTATCGTCACATAAGTTATTATCTGCTATCATACCGTTGCAAAGCACGGTTACTTTCAGGTAATAAGTTTTAGGCACTAAATATAAGTTGTTTATGTAACAAATTACTATTCACAGATTATATACCATAACCTACACCCTGTTTTGATCAAAACCTTAAATTTAAAATTATTAATATAGAAAATATAGAGATCTGGATATCAGCGGAACGGATTTTGTTTATCAAATGCCTTTAAAAATTGCAGAATCTGCACTATTTTCCATTTATATTTATATTGATTATGATAAACTCATAAAAATACAAATATTGCGTTAGGTTTTTGTTTTTTCTACAATTACTGATATATTTTAATTTACCGCAATGACAGTAAGTGAATCATGGTCGTCTCGCAGAACAGTGAATCACAGAACAATGTAGCTATCAGAGCGCTCGGTAAACTCGTTATTTTTGCTCCCTTTGGGCATGACGGACAAAATATGCTGGATGAATGCCCTTCATTTAATTGTATAAGCTTGTTTATAATCTGCACAGTTCATTTTCGTAAGAGTCCATAATTGTTAATGTAGAATGTTTACTTTTTATGTGCAGCAATATTCTCTCAGACGTAAGTATGAACAATTTAATAAAATAAATGAATGAAATGACGGCTCACTTATTTGTATAGTTGCTATAATAAAACCTCTCAATATTTTAGTATATTATACAACGTTATTTTATTTAAAAAGAAATAAATTATAATGAAACCTAAAAATGTAATAGCTTTTTTTATGTTCTATTTTGTGTAGAAGTGTGCTCTGGTGTTGTGAGCCTTTCTTCCAGCTTCTTGCGTAATTAATATAAATTAATTACCACTGAAGTTTTTATTCCTTTACCATCAAAAGTTTTACATTTTACTTTCGTGTAAAATAACGTAATTACGAATAACAGTAATGTTATGTTAACTGATATATTAATACGGGCTAATATGCTGTTTTTAATATTGGAAGAGCTACTATATAAATAAATATATATATATATATATATATATATATATATATATATATATATAAATAATAGGAATCTCTTGCATCATTGCACATCATACTAACTTGACACTGTCATCATCGCTAGCCTAAAAAACGTCTTTTAACAAAACATTTTGATAAACGTAATAACAAACGATAGTTAACTTTTATACAAGTCCCAAAACTAATGTAAATTTTCTTTATCTGTTACGATAATTTGGTAAACAGTATTACGTAGATCTGTACGTTTGTATATTGCATGCCAGTTAAAACATTAGTTTAAATGTAATTCACAATTGTAAATGTACCAATTAAAGTAATTTTAAGTAAAATGTGTTTTATCGATTTATAAGTCCGTCATTTATGCATGAATAGGAATGTAATAACTATAGCGAAAACATTTATTTACCACTGAATATATTATTACTACATTCAGCATGTATTACTCATGTGACAGTTAAATTAGGCTTTAATTGGTTTTTCACTTAAAAAGTATTACCTATTTTGTATGTTTATTTGGCCAAGTGCAACGAATAAAACACACATAACCTTCAAATAAACCATTTTAGTAGCTTAACCAAAATAATTTTAACCCTAAATTATCGATGACTTAAAATGGAATTAAGTTTCCTTTACAGCAAGTAAACTACATTACGGCGGGGAAGTTAAGTCGACCAGTTATTTAGTAATGGATTGTGATACGTTGCACTTCTTCCATATAGCCACACAGTTTTACTTTTAATCATAATACAAACAAAGAAGATTATTTTAACCAACTGCAGAGTAAGGTGTGTGATTATTTAAAAGTGCGGTTGTTATAAAATCTGTATACATAGTTATCAAGAAAAGTACCATATTGATTGAATTTCACTAATTACCCATGTAACAAAAATTAAAATTAAAATTATATGTTTACATGTTTTAGTATTAAATATATTGTTTGTTAAAATATTAAAATTATAAAATTATTTCACTTTTTATGAACAATTAAATTCCTACTTCATATATTTTTGAGTTTATTGCTGTTTGGTTAACATTATTCTGGAGTTTCAAGTAAGTATAAGAAACCGGTGACAGAAATATACCTAGAAACATAGTAATTAGTATTTTGTAACTTGTTAGGTTTCATGAAGTTACTTACGCTGGCTGGGAAACCTTTTTATTAGTAAATAAAGTACAAATATTTTTGTTTTCCACAAATGTATGTTTGCATTAACATTGAGTAAGGTGAAATTGCTTTGACGATATTAAATATTTTAAAAATAGGATGAAACGAGATACAGACGAACTTTTGCATGTAACTCATAATAATGAAAGTAAAATAATAATAAAATACGTTAAAAACTGACATAAACTGGCAAATTCCAAATTTCGATATGCATTGATTAATCATTAATTAAATCTAGGTATTAAAGATAGTTCTATATACCTGTATGCGTATAATACTGATGCACATTGAAAAATTATTTTATACTTTATAACTACAAATGAATTATCTATGACAACTGCGAATTATAAGAATATAAATTATTTATCACACCTAACGGAAAATTACTGATTAAATATAATTTGTTTTTTTTTTAATTGTAGAAGCTTTTTTATCATATTTTGTTTGTAAATTTAAAAACGAACACTTTGATAATAATTACATTTTTATTTGTGGAATGCCTTTCTTTGCAACCAAAACATCGTCAGACTCACACAAGCCACTATGTTTTCAGTTATACGGGTCTGATATTTTAATTAATTAAGAAATACATCATGCAAATAAAATAAAATGATTATTGGAGTGGTTTTAAATGACTTTCTATGTTTAATTTAATAACGCGATACTCGTGCTATATGCTAACAAAGGGTGTATGCACCAGACCGCTTTGTTAACAAAGGGAATATTTTGTGTTAAATGTGATGCTTATTGAGGCTGCTTTTGTTGAAGATTGTTTAATTATTTCCTAATTAGTAGGCCACAGCGTGTATTACTGTTAGACTAAAAACTTTATATTAAATTTGGTGTTCTAAGTAACTTTTATATTTACTGAAGCTACTATAGATACGTCTAAAGCCATTATTCGTCATTAAAATAAGAAGGAAACTAATTTTTTTAATATAGTTAAGATGCTTTAGCTGGAAAATGCAGTCCTTTAAGGATAGACATTACATAGAAGTAGTGTAGACGGTAAGGATGCTTTAATTTTCAGTCTTTCATGATAGTTTTGCCTATCAGAATCTCCCCGATCTATTCTATATTAAGGAACCTTAAATGACGAGTTGCTGTCTCCTAAAATCCGTGATAGTATCACAAAGGAATTTCTAACAAACGCATCCATTCGCGTAGCTTAGGGATCTTCAAATTTGGCTCTCGAGAGAATCTCATCCGTCCCGCGGGCCATTCAGGAAAGAGAGACGAAACTATTGAGTAGAGATACACTCCAGCTAGGTAGTACAATAATACAATAATATTTTAGGTAGTACTTCTTATTTAATTTCAACCGAGTACATACTGCTCTACAGTCCATGCGTCACTGAACAGAACAATACACTATGTACACGTGCTCTTGTGTAGACATTATTGGGAAGGATAGTTCATACACGTACCTTGGTTTGAGCAAGACGGTATTTCTATAACATGAGCTATCAGCCGCGCACGTACTTCAATAGCTACATTTAGCTCTTTAATATTCAAATTAATATCCCTTTTGGCAAAAACAAAGCTAGATTTCACTTGAGGCTGTCGTAGCGAAATGTAAAACTGAGGATGCATTATAGGCTTAGACGTTTGATTCGCACAAAACTGATGGACAATAACCATCAATATTGGCATATCAATATTGACAAATAATCAATTATTTGTCAGTCAATATTATTTAAATCTTCCTAAATAAAAATCCAATGTCCTAAATATACATGTCTTTTTCAAAAATATATGAAAAGGAAATATTAAAAGAATAAACGTTTATTATAACTAATTAGTATCTGGACAACGTTTATGGGTTTCGATCTATGGTGAGTACTTGAATTAAACATTTTGCTTGAATATGAATAGCCGCGATCTTGAAACGATTTATTTTTTAACATTCCTAATAAACTTATGTAAGCTACATGCAATTAGTGCTTATTCACCAAGTATGGTCAGAATATATTAAGAAATACTCTCGGAATCGCATTCACAATTATTCAAGCAATGCGTAAAAATTGGGTACGCTGCTATCTGAAAGTCATGTGATATCAAAAAAACGTTGAAACAAACATTATTATAAATATCCTCATAAACTTACATAATTCGGTTGCTTTCCCTATAATTGATTTATAACAATAATTCCTTTTGCTTCGAATGGCCACCTTCTTGAAACCTTAAGGGATGACGAACAAATAAAAGAATAAAAGTTGTTTATAATTAAGTAGTAATGAAAAATTTGTTTCGGAGATTTTTAATTGAATTTGAAAGACCATCAAATTGAAAATTTTCATAAATTAAGAGAGACTAACTAACTGTTTCAAGCTACGTGTAATTATTGTCTTTGCACCAAGTTGTCTCAATAGTTAATCAATTACGGCAGTTGTCGTATATATAAGCTCACGTTATATTGCATAAGGCGATACACACATATATTTTAATAAAAGATAACATAAGTAAATATTTATAATGACAACTAAGAATTGAATGTTGTACGGCCATTAAGATAATGGTGTATGTTCATAAAGAAAAATACTAAATATATGCCTACTAAAACTATATTTATTTACTGATATTCATATTTTTTACAGTTTTTTACAAAAAGTAAAATATTTCTGTTCAAATTCTTTTAAATTTACAGTTTTTTATGTGTAATTTTGACCTTATAATGGGTTATGAGATAGCTTTTCTCACTAATAAAAGGAATGGGAATTTACTAGCAGTGTTCTTTCATGTTTTTAAATGGTTCATAAATTCTTTCCAATACTTGCCCTGTGCTTAGATAACGTACTTCTAAATAAGAACCGATTATTCAGTCGATTTCTAAGCTAGCGATGCTTCAGATCGTAAGATTAATATAAGCTAGTTTCTTATAATCTACTATCTTCACAATAACCTGCGTTACTGTGCTTCACAATAACCTGCGTTACTGTGCTTCACAGTAACCTTCAAGTACACTCGTTTCTAAGGTGGCAGTTACCAAACAAATTTCAACTTAACTAACTTAATGAGACAGATGTGAAATATAATCTTATAAAAAATTAAATGTTTGAAGTAAATATTTAAATTCAATCATTCAAATATATTTAAAATTAATAATTGAAACAATACAATATTTTTTGAAATTGTTATTTTAAAATATATAAACTAATATTTAACCTTTGGGCTTGTATTAATTATATTATTGTAGACCTTAATAGCATAATTGATATTAATTTAAATACTTATTAATAATTTAATTGGATAAATTAATTCGAAATCAATTTATCAAAAACAAATCTCCAAACGACAAATGTCATCCTAAGAGTAAATCATATTCCGGTGAGGAAGTGCAGTCGACTATGAGGTCCAATATTAAGTAATAGACTTGGATGTGTTTAATTTATTCCATATCACTTTAATGATTGTATTACCACAAACATAAGGAATCTGAGCATATTTACATAATACTGCGCATATAGCATAACTTGTATTGAATCAATAGTACGCTCGTTAGAAACATAAAAACTAATTGTTTCAGTGGAAATGAATGGAATATTTATTGATTGAGCGTTATGAAAACCATAATTCAAGTGGATGGAAAATTTTATTACTATCTATATCTAAATGTGCCTGCACTATATCTAGAGAACAAACTGAGTATAATGTAAAACTTTTCATGAATCTTAATTTCTTAAAGCCATGGGATTTAGCTGAATAAGAATTTTACATTGATTTTAAGGGTAACCATGATAGTAACGAGATGATAGAATATTTTTAATGGGAACCGAGTTTGACCTTATTACATTAAAAAATGTAATATAGTATTTCATGTTGCATAATGAAACGAGGTACATACTTTAAATTTTGCATAAACTTTGCGAAGGCTGTTACACGACACATGGTGTGTTGTACTCCAATTGTATTAGTAAAAATATTTTAACTATTGCCTAATGTATTGAAATTAATTAGTCACCTGTATGAGTTATAAGTTTAGACTAGTCAATGTGAACATCTAAACCCAGTAAAACTTAACTGAATGAAAATAATTCACAAATCTATATTACCAAAAGTATTATTACCAAAGAAATTTGGGTATTCATAGTCTCTTTCAAAAATAATCCTCTGGAATCAAAATTTGACGGGTTAATATTGTTAAGTTATTCGCTTTTCTAAGATATCAAGTAATTATAAAATACTAGTTACCAAATTATAAATTAATTCCATATTTGTAAATTATTATTTTCACCTTGATAAAATTCGTTACAATCCATGAGTTGCTTCTGTTGGGGGACTGTTAAAACTTTTAATGGACTCCATCCTTTACTCAAAATACATATTTGTTTAACGTAGTTCAAGAAATACATGTAATGCAACAGAGCTTAGTGCGATACTATTTTTTCGTTAATATAAATAATATATAGTAAAGGTTTAAGGATTATGTCAATATTAAAACTACACTTTTCTAACTACCATAAAAATGTGTAAATATTACCCATAAACCTATCAGTGCACAGAATCTAACAATACAATTATTAAAATAGTTTTTATATAAACAGTTCACGGAACGACACTAAATCTAGTACAACCAAATTTAAATTTTAACAAACAATATTCATTCCTGTCTTTCAGAAAAGAATATTTTATAAACTGATTATGATAATCTCATCTTTTATCTTTTTATAACAAATTGAAATTTCTCACATATATTAATAAAAATATGAAACTTGTTGAGAATGAGATGATAAAACTAGAATAAAGTAAAACCTGTTTAATATAACTCAATATTGCATAGAATACTAATGAATTGTAAGTAAACAAACACCAGTATGATTCAAGATGCGAGAAACTCATATAAATATTACCAGCTATGGAAGTACTATAACTATTTATGCTGGGTACACAGTACATAGTCGATTGCATTACTACATACTGCATTTCTCTGTTCCACTGAGGCACAAAGCGTGCGCTTGGAGAGTTTCAACACGGCTTTCCTTCTTTGTTCCAAAAAGGTAGGATACTATTTACGATATTATTTATACATATATAAAAAAAATAACTTACATCACCTCTTGTACATGACTCTCTATTCAACTCATCCGATTGAAACACAACATGGTTTATTTAACTTCCTGAAAAACCAACCCTCCGATTTCAACCAATGACGAATAAAGATGTATTCCAAAATTTTGGCTAACGCCCGTTTCTGAGGCATAGGGCCGTAGCTCTCATCGATCGAAAGGCGAGTATAAAGTAGCTCTCTGGACATGTCTTATGGTTAAACGCATCAAACCAATTTGGATAGCAAATGATTTAAAATTTGTAAAAGACTGATTAATCTTTCCATGGTCTACTATAATATTTATAACTATTTGATATAGACTAATAACATAACGTAGAGCATTGGTGGGAAGGGCTGGTTTAATAATAATGTTAAGTTCATTTCCAGTTGATCATCCATTTAGTACAGCGTCTGAAGTCTAACGCTGTGACAGACTCGAATCCTGAAATCTGGAATCAACATCCATCTGAAGAGAGTGAAAGCAGTCGGTAACGAAGAACGTTAAAAAGAACTCTGCATTTGTTTTACATCAGGGACACTTTGAATACATACAAATGTAATCAGGATGAAGTGGTGTTCTTATTGTCTCGCCAGGTACACAACTGAGTGTACTACGATGTTTCTGAGACTATCTCTAATCACGGTGGAGCAACCGGGGTTTCAACAAATACCGTATAGCGTGACATTGGGCCACATACGTAACAACACATGCAAAATGAAGTGTTTCAATATTTTTATTTTTCAAATTTGTTTAAGCTTTTCACTTCTTTGGTAGAATTGTAATATTCAAAAATTATGTTTTTAAGTAAATGTGCTAAAACAGTTTAGAAGTATTTTAGCAGCAAACAATAAATTGCTGTAATTAGCAATGTAAACAGCCATTCCAACAAACTAATTAATAAATTCTCCAAGGAAGTAGACTTTTTTCCTAATCTAAATACTTTTTAAGTTTTATACTTTTATATAGATGTGTTGTTGTTTTAGGTAAAGAATTTGAAGGATGTTTATTAAAGCGCTAAGTGTGGACCACTTCTCAATATTTTATCATTGGATTCACTGTGATGAATATAAATAAGCAAGGCAAAGCACACAGACAGTCATGTCACTGGAAGTGGTCAGCAATCTGATGACCAATAACCAAAGATAACCAGTGCCTCTTCAATGGTAGAATACCACATTGACAAGGTTTAATTTTTCTTAAATTAATAAAAGCTCACGATAGTTAATAGTACAACTGAATGTGTTTACGTTCTAATAAACATGAATTATTCTTTAGCATTTCAGGAATTATCACAGTTTTAACAAATAGGCCCCTAATCAGAAGCAGTACTATTCAAAAAATGTCATATTCCAAGGGTTTTGTACTAGTAAGCGATTACAATTAAAAAGGTTATCATGTGTAAGTTTTAATTCATAACGTTATTTTTATAAAAATGTAATCAATCAATAAACTAACCAAATTCTTTCTTATTTGGAATAGGAACAAAAAAAGTAAATTTTTTAAACACAACCAAGCAAAAGTAGTACCGTATTATGAAAAGATGGTATAAACAATATTTCTTGAAACTAAATGTAACATGACATATGCATCCCATATGTATGTATATATATATATATATATATATATATATATATATATATATATATATATATATATGGATTACTTAGGCTATTTCCTATTGTTTTATTCATTTATTACGTTTAATTATATTTAATTTGTACAACACTGTGACATTATTTCAATATTGCCAGTGTTACACGTATATGCGGGTTGTATTAAATATGTATGTGTGCGCATACCGATGTGTGTACACGGGCGTGTTTGTGTTTGTGTAGGACGAGGCTTCAATCATTTGTAAGAATTTAATATACAGAATTATGTCAGTATTAAGTTTACACAATGTGTTCGTTGCTCTTGTCACATTGACATTTCTGAATTTTTTCCTCCACTTTCAATAAACCATTGATAATATTTGTTACCTTTTTACAACTGATACATTTGTACGGTAAATTTAATATTTAATATAATTTCTCTCAGATTAGAATTTTAAAATCAAAGTGCTATAGTTGAGTTAGTCTTGTTTTCCGATGAACTAAGAAATCTATTACGACCTAAAGGAAAATCATACTTACTTCCCATACAGTGTATTTAAAATTTTATGCACACTGACGGGATCTTTAAAACTGTATATCGGCCATTCATTCTCTGCGCTCATAAAACAGGTTTTTTTTTATTAAAACCCTAACTGCTGTGTTTAGTACCATTATAGAAAGGTGTTTTACAAAAAAATGTTCATGAGATTTTCTTCTAGTTTCTTAATAATAAAATGCAAATATTTCAAGACCTGTAACCATTAGTTGTAAGTACCAAGTGGATTTTTAAAATACAACGAGCCATTTTTTTTACAAGAAAGGTTGTTTTTTTTATTATTTCCAAAATAACATATATTGTGTTCTACTTTCCTCGGTTTCATAAAATAATTCATAATAATCCGTTTTCATGGTTGTTTGAAGAAAATTTGTATTATAATTTTCAGATGGGTTACTAAACCTGATTTATATTTCATTGCACCTAATGTTGGTATCGGCTTTAGCTGAAACATAGAATTTGTACGATAAGGTCTATCCAAAAATTATTGTTACTGTTATTTGTGTGATTGGTTAGCACGATAGCACGAGTTTTAAATTGTGTGATAGTTTAAAACTTTATAAAGAATAAAAAATCTACATATAACAAATATTAAACAACCTAGGTAAATTTTCTATGCAACATATACTCCAAAAAGTACAATGACCCTCGCGATTACAGGACTTATTACAGGCATTATTTTCAGAAAAAACATTTAACAATATATTTTGGTTTCCACAAAATATAAAATACCTAATTTAAAGATTTCTGACCTATTGGAAAATAAGCTTTTACTTCTTAAAATTCATTTAACTATTTATATGATATAAGTTACAATATGGAGGAGTATATTTAAAATTGTTCATAAGAATATTATTCTGTAATACTCGTAGATATTTTGTCTTATCTATAACAGAAATAATTTACAGAATATCCACTGGTTCTTGAGCATATTTGCTTTCAACTGGTATATAGTATCAGCATTGTTTCTTCTTTCACTTTAATCTTTATAACTAGACATTGAGTAACATATTACATCTGCTTAATAGAAGCTCGAGAATGGCTAATTGTATTTAGAAAATGGATAAACCTGATCAGATACCGGGCTTATAAATAAATTGTCCCGTTCTTAATTCACAAAAAACTATTTTAACCGAATTTTATTCATAGTAACCTTCCCAAATTCTATCTGTAAATAGGATAAAATTACCCTCAAACGGCAGGTTTTTATGAAAGTTTTTTATTAGTAGTTTTAATATTAATAATTTCTAATGCTTGTATTTATATATGAAGGTTACGATTAGTTATTGCTTGATTATTTATAGCAAACAACTATCCTCAAATTTATGAAATTCCCAAAAAATTATCCGAGCGACTGCACTACAAAGCCAGAGCCGATAATGCCAACACCATCGGTGTCATAAAGCATTCTGAAACTAATCAACTGAACAGACATTACAATGTTGCGTGTGTGTTGATCAATGTCAATCGGAAGGTGTCTCCTCAATTAGAACCTTAAAATTTTAACACAAACGGTATCTTACTAAAATAAAAAATCTATCGATTATAAGGCCGTCTTAAAAATGTTTTGGAATAGTACTAATATTTATTGATTGTTTAATCGGCTGAGCGTTAGCTAACTATTTTACATTAGTCTTTTGGGTAACCATGTTGTAAACGAGAAATGTAGAGTAAATACATTTGTAAATAAACTGAGTACAACCAAATGGTATGATCATATTAAATATGAAATATTATCAAATTTAGCCTAATGAAATGAGCTATAGACCCAACAAAGCCTGTCTACACTTATGATTAGATTCCATTATTCACTATGTATTGTTTCATAACTATATTCGTTTTCCCAAGTAACAATTGTTTTTTGTACCAGAATCTGTGTAGACAAAGAAAGTCTTTTTTGTTCAATATAAATTTTATTGAGGCTGGTTTAACCTGAAATTGCGTAATTAGTGTTCTACTAATTTTATACTCTGTGGGTGTTACTCTTAATAAAACCACGGTATATTAAATTATGCTGCTTCATGAAACCTCTAGATAAGTATCATGTTGTTCAATATTTCTCACAAATATTTAATTGTTGCTTTTTCCAAACTAAAATCACCTATTTTAGCTTGCTTGCAAAATATTTCTGACTTTATACATTTTTTTAGGTAACATACTTTAGACTGTGGTATAATGATCAAATAATCAAAATAAATCTGCAAGAAAAACTACTGGTAAAACGTAAGAAATTGCTGTATATCATTTTATTTTGATATAAAATATTTAACTATATCTATATTATTACTAACAAACAATTCATGTAATTGAAAAAATTATATTTTCAAAATACTTCGTATATCCGCATTTTCTTAATCCACCTATACATACAATTTCAACAAGTATCTCGTCACTTTACATATAATAGTTAAATGTTTACATTACACTTGGCATCCGCAATAAAAGCAGACTTTCTTATTTAAATTATTTCATAAATTTTTTATATTGAGTGCTATATGAGTTTATATGAGTGCTATACAATGACGTATATCTAACTGATTACATTATACACGATACTTGCTGTAACATTATATGTATAACCTTAGTTAGATTATTCGGTTGTATCAAATAAGCTATGGTGGCTACGATCAAAGTAATAAATGGGGTTATAACAAAAGTTTTTGTTACGGTACTTACTGTTTTAATTTGTTTATATACTAAAACTCTATTGTATGCAATTTGCTTTGTGCTGAAAATTGGGTTTTAGGTAAAAATATAGTTTAAAAGATAAATAATTCAAATAATGTTTTGTGAGGGGAAGTTTGTCCTTTTGGTGCAACAGAAGGACAAGTGTTGCCTTCTGTTTCGCTCAGTCGCTCATCGTCTGACAGAAGACTGATGTCTCGGCTAACCACCTTTATCCACAGACTTTCACATTAGACTAATGAAGGGATGGCTAGTCTGCTTTATGTCACAGATTGGGCAACAGTTCAACTTTACTTTAAAAATTCTTCGTTACATTGACCACCCCACAAGTAAATCCAATTGGAATGCACATCTTAGTTAGGATACAACAGTAATAATGGCCGTTGATAAACTATCCCTCCTCCGGATGTAACAAAATAAAAGCTAATCACTAACTAAATGTTACATAATTGTCGTAGTGGCATCTGGTTCTTAAAAATCAACAGATAAGATGGTCGTTACGAGCAATATAGTATGATGTGTTTTATATTGGGATCTTACTTGACTTCACTCAAAACTAGTAAATTAGCCCATGCTTCTTTCTTCTCTATATATAAACACTTTTGGAATAATGCATGAGAAATGGCTGATGTTTTACCAGTTTCATGACCATACTGAGTGATACACTGTTTCTCAAAATTGTATTCTTTACGCTCACCCGCATATACAGGGTGGCGAAGAGAAACGGGAATTATTTCGAAATAATTATAATAAACCAATGAATTGTTCAAACAGCTTTTTAATGCTTAAAATGTGTTAGGCAAGAGTGGAAATTACAGGTGAAATGTTGGAAATAACAATAAATCTAATGTCACTTTATAAAAATAACACCAGTTAAGTGCTGTCCATTGCGCCTACCACATCCATTCAATCGATTTGGAAAACTGATCATGGATGTTGTTCTCTTGGATGTTGGCGACGTGTTCTCCAATCTGAATCTTGGCCTAGTCTGGTACACAACGCTCTTTAGATGTCCCCATAGAAAGAAGTCGCATGCTGAGAGATCTGGAGACCGTGGAGGGCAAGTGACGTTAGCGTTTCTTGAAATTATGCGCTCCCCAAACAAACGCCTCAGTGCTGCCATTGGCAAATTGGCAGTGTGTGAGGTTGCTCCATCCTGTTGAAACCAGGTTTGCTGAATGTCAATATCCGGAAAAGCATGAACCCGTGGAGGAAAAAATGTCTTCAGCATATGAATGTAACGTTCAGATGTGACAGTTACAGTGGAACCATTACCATCCTCAAAGAAGTAAGGTCCAATTATCCCTCGACAAGACACTGCACACCATACAGTAACTTCAAGGCTGTGTAACGGACGTTGATGAAGTTCACCGGGATTTCTGCGAGCCCAGTAACGCATGTTCTGCTTATTGACATGCCCATTTACATGAAAGTGGGCCTCATCAGACATCCAAAGATTTTCAAGGAAATTTGCGTCCTCATTGATTTTTGTCAGTAGCTGTTCACAAAATTGTAAGCGTAATTCACCGTTATTTGGTTTTAGAGCTTGAACAATCTAAAGCTTTTAAGGATGAAACTGCAGGCCGTGCCCTATTCTTTGCACACTCCGATGCTCAAGTCACAATGATGAGGCGATTTTTCGTACAGAACGACGCGGACTCCTTTCCACTGTGACTAGCACTGCATCTACATTTTTGGGGTTCGAAAAGTCAATACACACGACCAGGAGGTTTTGTCTTTAAGGCCGAATCAGTCTCTTCAAAATTCCGAACCCATGATGATATGGCATATGAAGAAGGAACTCAACCGCGGGGAGGAATATCATAATGGTGTCGGAACACTCGTTGTGCAGCTGTTACACTATCGCCATTTTTGTAATACGCTCTCACGGCAACGGCACACTCCGCACCACTCCACTGCTCCGTCTCAAGTAAATGACCGTTACTACTTGGCATCATGACTTCCGTCCCCAACTCCTACTAGACTTGCAGGTGTACCAACAACAAATTCAAAATTTCCCGTTTCTCTGCACCACCCTGTATAAGGAGAGCTCGATGAGACCTAAATTAAGCATTAGCCGAAAACGAAGGGTTTAATTCTTACCTAATTTCTTATATGAATATCATTTGTAGATTCATAATTTTTCGAATAATTATAATACTCCACACGCCCAACAAATTAAAAAACTCCACTATGGTAATTCAGAGAAAACCTTTGTTTATAATATAATTTAAGCTTAATATAACACTTATATAATTCCTAAGCAAATTCATTCATTTAACATTTTAGGAGGGAAGAAGGCATATACACGATTGAGGTTTTCATAGTACTTAAATGCTGCAGTACTCTTAACAATAATTAAATGCTGAATTTATAAATTTTTGTTCGTTCCAATAACTATTGCTTGGTTAATCCCTTGAATTTTGTACATAATTTTTATTTTCACAAAATTCAGGCATGCAAAATTTTTTTCAACGCGTTTTATATTGAAATGTAAAAGGATACAGAACAATGGAGATTTGCCACAATTATATGTTAAAATAGGCCATACTTAGAAATGTGGTATCCAATATTATCCGTATAGTATCCTTTTTGGCCAGATTAACACTTGATTTGAAACCTGGAGAAGAGAGCAAATGGTAGTGTAAAATCCTTCATATTATGTTACATAACTGTCAACAATGGAAAATATACCCTGGTCCATTATGCATTTGATCTAAACATCGGTCTTAGTGAACTTTAAATTAAGAGCTGAAAGACGAATAGTTATTGTACTTATTCATCTTGACTTTTACTTTACAATGAAAAAGAAACATTACCATCCACATATGAAACGGCACAAGGGGCCACTAGAGTATTGATGTTTGGCGGTTACAAGACAGCAGAAAGATAAATATGAAGTCAGATATCTCACAGTACGTGGCTGTATCCTTTTAGGGAGGAAGCGTGAAGTTTTGCTGCACATCAGCGTTGACTTTAGTCTATGATACTGCAAAGTAATGTTTCCCCATCTGGATGAAGTGTGTTTACTTGAGGAAAATATATACTCAAATGGTTCCCCAAAACATGCATAAATGTTCTTCCGCAAAATGTTTTTGACATATTAACTAGAACCTAATTATTGAATTTGTTTACCTGTACACCTCTTTCTATTTGTGAAACTACAGCCTCATCATCACAAATGCTTTCTTGGAAATTCTATAACACCATTTTCAAGACTTTTCTTGAATATGTTTCCAGTCTCAAGTTAATTTACACTGTTTTGTCAGTTGTCTCACTAGCCTCAAATATTTCAGGAGTGTACTGAATTTACATACAGCTCTAAATTGGATATCTAACATTCCATGTATTGGCATTAAGAATATCCTGAAATATCTACCTACTCAATACTTAGTATTGAGTACTTAATCAATATCTTCAATATTATATCAGGTGTCCACAGTTTTAACAAGTAACCCTATGACACTGAATATTCCTTAAATTATTTGTAGATTTTCTAGTATCAAACATTTCTTATGCACAGTTTTAAACTTTAATGTACTATTATGTCATAGTTATTATGTCGCCTTGGTCAGGTCCAGGTTGGAGGCGGCTTGTATTTTATGGAATCCCATTCATGTTATACACAAAGATGCCATAGAAAGGGTTCAAAAAATTTTTACGCTACCTCTATTATAAATTTTTTAATATTTATACATATTTGATTCCTTATGAAGAGCTGATGAGTCTGTTTGGGTTTGAGAGTCTGAGCCTGAGGAGGGATGTGATGGAGCAGATGTTTTTGAGGGGCCTGGTTCAGCGACGGGTGGACAGCGCTGAGGGTCTGGGGGTTATAAGTTTTAGGGTCCCTAGCTTTAACAGTAGAGGCAGGCTACTGTTTGAACTGCCACACGTGCGGACGGTGGCGCGCGCGTCCTCGCCTCTGCTCCGGATGGTGAGATCACATAATATGATGCTTTCAGGTGGAGGTGATATAGATATATTTTTCGAAACGGATTCTACTTTTAAAAACAAGTGTCTAATGCTTCTTAAACTGAGATCTTAATAATTATGTATAACATTGTTATTTATTAATTTATTTATGAAATTGTTAAATTTTTAGAATAGATATATTACACAACATATTGTTTTGCTTTTTTTCTGCATGTTGAAATGTACAACTTAAAATATGTTGCTTGTTTGTTGATTATTAACTAAAGTACAATTAATTTATTTGTGAATTCCAAATGCATGTTATACTCACATATTGTTGTTGTTTATATATTGTTATTGTTATTTTTTTTATTCTGGCCATTTATTTATTGTTGTTATTTACTTATTGTTGTTATTTATTTGTTGTTGTATTTATATATTATTTGAGTGAGTTATGTCTATTTACATAAAGGATATATATGCGTGTGTATTCCTTAAAATTAAGGTGTAGGTATAATTATTATTAAGTAGTAGTTTCAATTATTATTGCTTTTAAAATTTATTGCTTGTTGCATGTGGTTGGGGACTTTAACCCACAATATATTGTATTGTAATAAGAGAACTGCCCCAATGTAATTGGGTTGTTACCTGTTTTGGAGCATGTAAAATTTAAAAAAAATAAAAAAAAATAAATAGTTTAAAAAATAATGAGGTATACATGTATATCAGACTAATATTTATTTAAGTCCCAAGCCAATTTGAAAAAGTCTATGTCGTCTTCTAATATGTTAATTTTGTATATTCCAGGTAAATAAAATGTTAGTTTTCACATAAGGAAGAGTCCTTATTGGATGGCGGATGGTCTTTTTCATATAGTAAATATTTATTCAACGTATGACCAAAACTAATAAATCCTATTAATCTAAACGAATTAATTGCAATAATAATATAATATAAATAATTGTTTATTTTTAATTAAATCTATATAAGAGTTATTTTTTATTCGTAACAAAGTAATGCTACGTTTATTACAAGAGATGTTTTTCATCCCATTCGTTTTCATTATTCATGACTTCAAAATTAATACAAAACAGTTACCATTGATATTGTTGAATAAACGGAAAATACTTTTCAGTTTAAACTCATGTTTTTTTATAATATGATTTTCTAACTCCTTATAGCTTTAAGATTATATTGCAGTTTAGCTGTATAATTTCCAAGTTAGGATTTAGTTCTTTAATAACTTAAAAATAAAATTGAACAATTGAAGTTTTGGTTTTTCCGAATTAATGAAGAATGAGCGTGACTAATAAAATAATTCATATCAAAATAATTCATTTAATATTACTGTATTATGTCATAGAGACCATACTTTATAAGCAATTAAGTTAAAAAGCACTGTAAATAGTTTAAAAGTTTATATTTAAATTACCCTTCTAGTCCGTATTATGCGCATGTTAAATTGTGTATTGTTAGTTACAATCACAAACAGAAATAAATTAAATGAATTATTTTGTTAAATACTTTTTTCCAGCCTCTCCATCTAATTACACGATAATATAATACAATCTAATACAATAATATAATAATAATAATATATATATATAATATATAATCTGTCACAACAGGTCACAAATTGGATATCTTTGACAACACCCCATATCGAAATTTTATTTGTTTGCTGCAGAAGAATCTGATTTCCATGCCAGATATCACTTGCATTTCTTCTATCCCTTTGTTTTATTCTCCGTAATACAATTTACAACCCAAATAAGATGACATTTTTGTTTTTTTAAAACTACTTACATAAAAATTTATATTGAAATGCTTAAAATTTATATCAGATTTTCTCTTGAAGTTCAGGATAATTATAATTTTTACTCGTATACGTTCTTTTTATGTTAAGAGCTACCAATGGGTTAGTGTTAAATGTCCTATATTATAATAATTGTAAGTTTATATTACTGAATATTTATTCTAACGGAGAGTATAAAACATTTGTTATTATTAGGCCTACAAGAAAGTCTTATGGCACGATATTTCTTATGCCAGGAATAGAAGACCCATGTCTTGATTCCCCACAAAAGATCTCCATCAATGACGAAGCGATTAGTAAAAAGATCACAGAGCCATTGGGCGGAACCCCACTTCTAGCGGCTTCTTTTGTTGTTTCACTTAAGTTCGCTATTGTGAGTATGAATAAAGTATGATCCAATTTAATTCGATTTTTAAAATTCTGCTTTCATTTTCATATTGTGTTTTAGAATGTGAGATACTCTATCCAGCATAAAACTATTATATGCGGTATAGAAAATAAGGAGTGTAAGCAAAGAATTTCCTTAAGCCTAGAAACTGTTTTCTGTTTTTTTTCGTGGTGAGAAAATAACAGTGGAAGGGTTGATACAAGCTTTAAATTTAGCACTCACGTCTATCTTGGAAAAACACAAACAGAAAAAAAAAACATGTTAATAGAATTTAATGTCTGTAGCTTCAAAAAAGAAATGTTTTAGACCACGAATTTATCTGAAAGTATAAAATGATATTAATTATTTTCCAAATTAGCAATATTTATATATATATATATATATATATATATATATAGACTCGATGGTATTTAAATTTTCTCGTATATATACGAGAAAATTGCCTTACTTTTTATGATTCAATTATTTTGTATTTCGCCGTACCTGTCACACATGCGTTTAAAATACATGATCGGAAGACCAAATACCTGACAAATATATTTTTATTTACATTACATTTGTATAAATGGCAATAGCCTTATTTAATTTCAATAAACATTGAATCACAAAAAGCACTTGCTCCGCCGGGACTCGAACCCGGATGTCTCTCTTGCCGGGTGAGTGTGCTACCATTACACTACAGAGCCTATATATATATAATTATACATCATATATATTATACAAGTAGATATGAATATTCCGATTCTAGCGCACTTTTGGAGCCAACCGAAATTCAATGTAAAATCGTGTTAAATGTACCATAAACAAATCTGAGAAATCAAACAGGAAATCACGAATGTAAAATAACCGAATCTATAGCTATTTGCTTCTATTTTCTTAACCTGTTTTAATAAAAAATCTCTGAAATCGAATTCAAAATCTTTATTCCACTTAGAGAAATTATGGAATTATATCTGAAGAGATATAAATTTTTTAATGTAAATGTTTATGTTTATATTTCAACTACTGAGATAAGAAGAAATGATTTTATTTTATTATTCAACTATTTAGGCTATTATGTGCATGATTATAAAGAGTATTGCGGAAGAAATCAAAATTTTTCAGCAGCGAAAGAGTATATTTTTGAAGTTTTAAAAGGAATGAAAGAGAATAATATGAACATCATCAATTATTGTTAAAGACAAAATGAATGATTGCGCTTTGGTGTAGTGTTGTTAATGTGCGTGTTTGCGCTATGTGGAACCACATCACATTCAACTTCTACGGTGTCTTATTATTCTATTGCTTAGAGACTGGGCAATGCACTGCTACTGTCCAATCAAGTTAATGGCTAGGAGCATTATTCGGGTCTTGGAATCTGGATTTTTTTGTTCAAGTCTCAATTTTAAGGACTGTGTAGAAGTTGATGGAGAGATAAAATTAGGGAATTTGTGTCGGGTGTTTTGTAAGTGTAATGTTGTATTAATGAACGATGTGAATGATGAATGTAATGAACGAATCAAGTAAGAGAGTGAATTAAGGAATGAAGGGTAAAGGTGAGGAAGCAAATGGCGTGCCAACCACAGTTGTCAGTACTCGGCTTGTTCTATAGTCATTACACTATGGCCACTCGTGTAAAGACTTGTCCCCAACCACTGAACGACAACCACGTCTTCCTCAGTAAAAAGCGCGCCTAAAGTTCTAGGATTTGAACCCAGAACCTCAGGCTTTGAAGGCAAGCGTCTTACCAACAGAGCTACGATAGTCTCAAAACTATAAGGTAAATCTCTGCTATATAAGTTGTTCTCACTTTTACAACTAGAAGAGCTAGTTTATAAATTTTTTAATAATTTTATATTTCAAAAAATACTTACCCGATTTTTATGAAATTTGGTACACATATAGTAAATACTTAACTCTTTCTACTAAACTTATCCATAAGGGTAAAATCATCCCCTATTTCTTAATATTCATATAAAAATATAAAACATGATTGGAAAAATCCTAAACTTAAAAAACAAGCGAGTTCTACTTAAAATTTCAAGAAAATAACAAAACTTTCAAAATCAACCCCAATCATCCCTTATCCTAAAACTCTTATATCTCGAGAAATATTGGAGGTTTTTTGATGAAATTTTGTATATATTTTGATATAATTTTGTAATTTTGTAAAATTTTTTAAACATTAAAGTATTTTTTTAAATCATCACTTCCGTTCCAACCGTTAAGATGACCTTGGAATAGTTTTTTTCCTAATATCATCTCTATTTTTCAAAATGTTTTTATATAAATAAATTTCGATTTCTCTGATGTCATTCTTAATTATGTCATATTCAAGTAATTTTTCAGAGACAACAACAACATAACAAATCGCATTTGCAACAGCATGTTGAAAATCCATATTGATAATTATATCGTTCCTTGAACCAGAAATATTTGTCAAACCCTTTGTTGTATCTATGACATAAATAGGTCTATTGCTATAAATTCTTTGGGATTTTAATAAATTTCCTTATTTTTGTACTAAACTTTCTTAAAATCTTGATACATCTGATACATAATTCTAAAAAGACCTCCGGAAATGTTTAAATTTTGTAATTCATCTGGATAATAAGAACCATTTAATTTTACTCTGATATTTTTTACATTCAAACTATCGAACTTTGGAGAATTTTTTTCTTGATTATTTTGTCTATCTGTTTGAAAATCAACAATAATGAACGATTGAATATATTTCTATAAATATTTGTAATATCGAACGAATAAGTTGTTCCGGAAATACCTTTTTGCTCAATAAATTGCCAATCCAGAAAATCAAACATAATGTTTTGACTATTTGTAATTTCATCAATCAACCTTATTTTACTCGTGGTTTTATAATCAATCAATGGAACTCTAATGAAAAACTCGTTAATTGTAATTTTGCCATCAACTGGCATATAATTTCTAGTTTTTGTTTTTAATATCGCATCATCATATTCAGCTCTTATGAAACTAATGTAAAATCCACCTTTATAGATTGGAAAATTTACATTTTCAAAGAATCCTAAGCCGAAATGTGCTAAATCACCGACCACTTAAATTGTTCAAATTGTATAAAAATATATCACATTTGGAATAAGATATAGTTCCTTTAATAGTACTTTATTGACCACAATTTTCAATTTATTGTGTTTTCTTACTTCAGTTTTAGAGAATAAAAACGACACGAAATTATCAATCAATCTGACATCATTTATTCCAAGATATGCTTGACCATCTTGTTTTGTTAAAGTTCCAGAAATATAAAACAGGAAGTTAGACGAGCAAAAATTATCTCCAAAATCAATATTAAACTCAGTTCTTTTATTCGGTTCATTCAAATGTTGTTTACTAATTCGATAGACATTTTTTAACTCTGCCCTCTCAATATCGCTTGAATACCTTTTGTAGTCGGCCATTTATTAAGAAAAAATTTCAAATTTTTTTATGAAATTTTAAACATCATGTATGAAAAAGGTATCATATTTTCTTTGATTTAATGTGCGTTTTTATAAGAAAGGATTTAAATTTTAGCCATTTATTAAAGATCTACTTCGTCATATTCGGGATTTTCTGCTTACAATTTTGCAATTTCGGATACATATTTCAATAAAATTTGCACATACTTATTGAGCTATATAGAATAACAACATCAAGATTATCAATGACTAATATTTGGACAAAGATTTCTTTCCAAATCTACTTAAACGTCTATAGATAATTAAAGCAAATTGTAAACAAACATGCTTCTAGTATACTTTTTGACTCAGTAACTACTTAAGGAAAAGTGCATAAATTAAAAGTAATGATATAAAACTAAAAGAACAAAGGAGCCCGATAGTAGGATTGCCTTGCGATTGTATTCTAATGGAACACATTTTATTTTAATAAATTTGAAATGAAAATCAACATGGGGAAAAGAAACTGTAAATGTAAATCCATATATAGTGATGGTTCTAGTGATTTAACTAAACAAATATTTACTAAAATTATAACATATAATAGATAGCACTAAGTTTACTTTTTGCTATTTATTCTCCTGAAGCCAAGAAGCAGAAGAGACCTCTATTTACACTAAAAAGAGCCACTATTTAAGGGATCATGGCGCTTGCTCCCCGAGTGACAGTTTGAGAAAGACTAGTTTTAGGGGATGTCTATTGTTGAGTTTGCATGAGGAGGGGTAGCTGGATGTACTATCTTAGCCATGTCTCCTTGAATTGAGAGGAGACTAGCTCTCTTCGAGCCTCTTACAATCAAAACAGGTAAGGGAAGATGTTCTCTCATATTTATGCCAGCAAAGGCTTAAAGCCACACTACAGCTATCCATGGCAATAGGTTACACCTATTTGTCCTTTCTGTAACCCATTATCTCGATATTTCAAGAGTTCCTTTTTTATTTCATTTTATTAATTAACTCGATATGAGAATATTAGTACAAAATAAATTTAATGACATCATAATCGATATGAGTTCTAAAATGTTCTCTAACACTGATCTAAATATCTATTACTTCGAATATTTGGTTTTATCAAAGAAGCTATTGGTTGTTATTTTCAAAGTAATAAAAGAGCGATAACGAAGTTTGTGTTTACGTTACTCGCTGTGTTAAATTGTTTATAGATCAAAGCACAACTGTACGGCAGGAATACGCCAATTAAAATTGGCTAGCAACCGAGATTTTTGTGTACTTTTTTAAATATAGCTTGCATAGTGTTATTAATTAAAATGTCGATATTATATTTAGTAATTCGTGTAATAATATATTCGACTTATAATTGTTTAAAATTTTCGCCACAATTTCAGACAACATTACCCTAATTTAAAACTATAACAAAGAGATTTCAAAACACATCCAGTAGCAGACTTAATGGTGTGGAGGTTTATCTTTTTGGTGCCACAGAGTGACAAGTGATGTCTTGTGATTTTCTCAGTCACTCATCTGATGACAGAAGACTGATTCGTGATTTGTAAATCTAGCGCTCTAGATTGATCACAAAATTCCGATATTATGTCGAAACACCGTGAACAAGAGTCCTGTACATTAGACTAATGAAGGGGAGGCTTGAATGTTTGATGTCACAGAGTGTTAGTGATGCCTTGTGTTTGTATCAAACGCTTATCAGCCAACACAAGACTAAATGAAAATTGGGTTATTTGTTGTAAACTACAGGAAAGGACACTATGGTTATAATGGCGGACAGTTAGCGTTGCCGTACAACATTACTCCACGTAACAACCGAATTACGCCTCGTTTTTGCAACCCAAATATTTCAGGCGTTAATTTACTTAGGTGACTATCCAGTCTGCAACCCTTCCATATATATGTAATGTTTTCAAGGAACGAATATTGTATTTAATATTTACTCACCCAAATGAAACATTATCATTTTTTATCTATTACATTTGATGGATCATATTTTATTGTCAATAAAACAATTTAAATTCATATTTAGTACACTTCAACATTAAGCATTTGAATCAAGTCATAGCCTTTTAAGTAGAATTTTTATTTTATATCACCATAAAATTCAAAAGTATTTCAATAAGTATACATATTACATTATGTTATACATCATTTACCTTTATTCATTAAGAAAGTCTATCTCTATAAATACATATATCATTCTTCTTTAGGCCTTCTTTATCTTTTAGATAATTTTTTAATTAAATTTTTAAAATGAAGAGAAACTAAAATTTCCTTCGGCGGAAGTATAGTTGTTGTAGTTTTAACTAACGTTCCTCATAGAGTTTTGATGCGTGTACACCTCTATCTTGAGTCAATTTACTGCAATGGGCATATTTACACTATCTGATACGTCAATATCACTGCAACAGCAGGGTGTACTTACATACCTATCAGCAACGGCACTAGAATGGCACAGCATTAGTTCTTAGTCTCCGTCTTGTGTAACGAATTATAAGCGGAGTTACAGAGGCGTGAACTGCACGTCCGAGTGCCATTGTCAGCACTTCCTCACACGTCACCAGAACGATGCATGTGTGAATGCGCTCATAATATTTTGTTCATGCTATGCTGGTACTGTCACAGTGTGAAACCCTATTAATGAGTTTTATATATATAACATGGCCTTATAAGAGCAGAATAAAATTGGATAAAACTCGTTAAAAGTACTCAGTAGGGAAACCTTGTAACACGCAGTCTTGTACCAATCCAACTCAATGTAAAATTTAAAAGCTTTCAAAACTTAGCTGCCATATAAAATATGTGCACCAAACATTGAAATCTTAGGTAATGGTGACAAAGAAACATAATAGCAGGGTAAGTATTGTTGTTTTGCGTACATGATACGGCTGATCCCAGCGCATTGAAGGGCGAGGTGAATTATCCAGTTGCTGTAAGATCCTGTTACCTTACTAGCAATATAAAAAATATATATTGGTGGAATATTGTTTTATATTTTACCAATATAAAAAATTCGGTACCACCAAATATTTCCGATTTTGTACAACTACTTATGTATACTGCATTTCTAAATGTACAAATAATGACCACAATAACATGCTGATAGAAACCAAACGCATTACGCATATAACTTGGCAGTATATTACACTATTTTAGACATATATTTGGGATAATTGTTGTTATACATATTTTTAATTTTATTTTATTAAATTATAGTTACTTGTTATAATGATTTGTTATATTGTATTTATTTATTAAATATTAATTTTATATCATTATTTTTATATTATAGTATTTATTATGTGTTGTTAGTCAATTATTGAGTATAATTTACAAATTCGTTTGTAAATTCATTATTATATTAGTTTAAAAATTCAATTAATACTAGTTAATAATTTTGTCTCAAGGCGTTATGGACGCAGATTGAATTATATAAGTGTGCTACAGATATTGCCTCTCGTTTAATTAAGTTAATATTGTATGTATTTGAAATTGATTGCCATTAATATTTACTATGTCCCCAAATATTGATATAACTGAAGGGAAATAGTCCTTGTTTAGTGTTATATTTTTATTTCATTTTTGAATTTTATAATATTGATTGTTGCGTTGCTACTGTTACATTATTTTAATGTTAGATCGCCTTATTTCATTTCTTGTTATAGGTCTCTTTTTCATATTTTATACAATTGATAAAATTGTTATTATTCTTTACGGGGAGTCTGACGTCTCATTTAACCTAATGTTAAATTTGTCATAATTTGGTACCATTTTCTTAAAAACTACTATAGTAAGGTAAACCAAATTTCATAACTTGTTGTTATGACTCTTCAAATGACTATTAAACCTAAAATTAAATGTATGTATGATCAGGATTATGTACAAAAATATTATATATATGTTGTAAAAAAATAACAATAAAAAACTTTTAAGATTATAAATATTTATTTAGTTGTTGGGTATTATACAGTAAAGTTAAGTTTAACATGTAAAGGAGATTGAAAGGAATGTGTGGTGAAAATTCCAACGCAATACCTTGAGAAATGTTTGAAAAAAGTATACTTGAAATTGAAAGTTGAAGTTTTCGCGAAACGAAGTGGAAAGAAAATATTGTGTTTTTTTTCACACAACAGCATCAATATGAGGTCCATACAGCTCCTCTTCTTCTTCCATGTCTTTCAGCTTCCTCTTTTTAATTCTTCCTGCTACTCTAGCCGCCTTAGTCACTTCCTCAGCTTTTTTATCGGCTTTTATTTGCTGTAATTGGTCAAGTGCCTTTAGCCCAAGTACACAATTTGCACCAGCCTGACCAAAGAGTTCTTGCAAAACCTTTACCCTACCTAAATAACCTGAGTTGTAAGTTATTACAGAATCCCAAACTCCTTTTTTGAGTGTTTCAAGCTCAAATAACAGGCGTTTTGGGACCCGTGACCATACAATATTATTGAACGACTCGTTCGGGTTTTGAGTCTTTCCGTGTAGGCATTTCCCCAGTAGAGTTTTGTTAGACAAATCTCTGTAGATAGGTTTAATTTCGTTCATAATAGCTAAAGGGAGTGACTTTTTTATGGGTGAATGCATTTTTAGTTACTAGGGAACGTTAGTATTTATACCAAGAATCTTCTCCCTTAGGACAAATTCCATGTTATGGGCTTTCAACAGTTGATAGTCTGTGAAAAAACTTTGACCACACAGCTTTGTACATATTGTCAAGATTATCAATGTTCCTTCTAATTGATAGACCATAATATGTCTGCGGTTGAGTAGCTGCTTCTATAGTAAACCGATTTTTACCTGACAACCCCTTACCATCCTCAAGTTTTTCATTTGTGCAGTCATTGCGCAATTTTAGAAGCCTGGCTCCCATCCTTTTTTGGATGTGTCCAATGCATTAAATGTTTTCTTTGGGGATGCTACCATATGGTTTTGAATCAGCAATATGTTGGAAGGCTTTGCTGTCTCCATCTCCTAGGTACTGTGTGTACCTTACACCATTTTGTTCCACTGACCGATTGAAAATTGCAAGTGTTCCGGCCACTTCCATACCTCCACTGCTTTCGTTGTAATTATATGTACATATATAATCTTTCTTTATGTTATTGTGGCACATAGAGAAATATTTTTTGAAGCATTCCACATCCATAACCTTGCCAGTTACCATGTTAGTGACTGAAACAATTCTATTCAGTGAAACGTGGCCCCATTTTTGCTAACTTCCATCGAATGCAGAACAAATATTTATATTGCGTTCATTATCAACAACTGCTTCATGAGCAGCAAGTTTCATAGCCTCACTAGCTACTTTTTTTGTTACCTTACCTAAGGTCTGATTGTAGAGTTGAAAGCGCTGAGGGGGGCGCGGTAAGTTCATGATTGCGCAAAGCGTTTCAGCAGGCCTAAGATTTATTTCATGCACACTATTCATCTCAGATGACACTTTTTTACTTGAAGTATAATCTGAAGTTTGGTTACGATTACTACAACTTACTTCTAGTTGGAATGCCAAGCCTTTCCTTCTGTCAGTAAGTTCAAATATTTTTAATGTGTTACATGAACATCTCCGGCATTGAACATTTTTGAAAATGTCATTGAGTACGGATAGGTCAATAATAATATTTCCTACCTGACTTCTTTCATTGATATAGTATCTTCTATTGCCAGTCATTCTTAGGTAGACTAGTTTCTTTCTAGAAGTAGAAAGAGTTGTAGGCTTACTTTGAGATGAACTAGGCCTAGGACTTGATAGGTCAATACCTTCATTACTAGGACTACTTTGGCCTGCATTGCTTACAGGGCTAGGCATATATTGATTTCCATGATATTTTCTTTTACTAAACTTCTTTATGCGTGGCATTGTTCACAACACACTAGTAAAATATCACGAATAATACAACAGTAACAATAATGTTCTGACACTATAGTAACACTTACAAAACTCAACTCACAAACAAGAAATGCAGTGTAAAATATACGGTAATAAAAACAAACAGGCAGCTGTTAAAATCAAGCAGGTGATGTACGTAAAGGGAGCAGTGTATCCAACATAAAATATAAAACAAAAATATCAATATTTCAAAAGTTACAGAATGAGTACAGTATGAAAGTCGAGAATGTAAAAATCAAACATGTGTAATAACTTAGTAAAATGATTTTTTTTGTACCTTAGTAAAGTGAAATATATAAGTATTATATATCAAAAAATAATAGAGAACAAGGAAAAAATATTTTAAAAAATCAAAAATTTTTCCAAAAAATTTAAGTTCCGTCGTTATTGGTACCTTGTACATAATTTTATACTATTAGCGATGCCAAACATATTGTCCTCATCCAAATTATATTGTTTGGAGAGAATACTAAAGTCTAAACTTCCAGATACCTGGAGGTTGAGTTTTAAGTATGAATGTATTAAAATTAAAAGTATTGCTTGAGATAATATATAATATAATTAAATGTAAAGAACGCTTAACCATAAATTACAATTTAATGAAAACAAGAAAAAATTTTATTTTGGAAATTGGATTTTTCCAATTTAAAAAAAATATGAAACACTGAAGTATTACTCTATTATTATTAATAGTTTATAAATATTTGTAACTTATTATAATGTTCTTATAGTTTAAATTAGTTAAATAATTTCCAGTTTTGTAATATAAGTTTCATGTCCTACAAAGTCACTTAGCTGTTATTAAGTAATAAAGCATGTTACAAAACGTTGTACTTCAATAGTAAATAAAGCCAATACCCTATATACCTTTATTGTCTTTGAATTTTGTAATTTATACATATCCTAAGGAGTAAAAATTAAGTTATATCCTGAAAGCTAATCAATCGTATTACAAACAACGGTTTGTGTCGGAGGTTACACAAGGGTGTTCTTCGGGTTATTAAACTGTATTTGTTTGCCTTATGTATTGTACCACTCCAGATAAGAATGGAAGATAATGATATATGGTAGAATGCTCGACCATCGTTCATATGCTGTTAGCCAATAAAACTAGTATTTGAAAAAGAAAGTACAGGATTGAGCTACAAGGAGAGCGAGCACATGATTCTTTGGATAATAGAAACGTGTGGGATTTGCGGTGCAAAACCGAAAATCATGCATGATTTAAACCATGTTGATAATATCCTTTTGTAGTGAGATCATTTGTAACTGTGAATATTCAAGTTACACCGTTAGAATCAAAGTTTTGAGTGTCTATCGCACATTTCGTATTGTCTTTTCGTTAAACAATAGCAACTCATATTGGAAGAGTAAAAAGCAGTTGGAACAGAAACCAAAGACTCTGTTTAGTAATATATTGTTACAATATTACTTATAACGTTAAGGTAGTACTAGACCCAATTGGTCGGTAAGACTAAAATAATTTTCTTAATTTAGATACGAGTGTTCAAAAACGTTTTGAACTATTATATTTGAGTAATAAGTAAAGAAATTTTCAACCTATTCAGGAATTGCTGCGCTAATAATTAGTTCATAATTAAGGCATTCCGCCCACTGTGCACAACCTTTAACTATCAACATAGTTAAATTTTTTCAGATATTTCAGTGAGGTGATTTCAGTTCTATATTGTGTCCTAAAGTAAAATATCTTTGAAACGGCAAGTCTTCAATAAGGAAGAAATCCTAATAAACACAAGTCCAATGGTTTTATACTCCCAACTGGGCTCTTAAGTCGAGAGGAATCGAAGTCGAAATAAAAATTCATTGCTAAATTCTCATAGGGTTACCTCAAAGAACAAGTTTGCATAGACACGCGATCTAATTGCGTGTTGGTCTTCACATGGTAAGAGGGATTCTAAAAGGGTGACCGTGCTCTTTATTCGTCACTTTATCTAAGATTGTCGCGTGGAGAAGCGGCAAAATTTTGCTGCAACACACATATCTTAGGACAGGATGTGGATGGTAAACAATAACATTACCTTACCTAAATAACGCATTTAGAAAAACTCAGAATTTGTTAATCACACGGTCGTTTGATAAAAACAAACAGCACCACTGGAATATTATGTATTATGTATTAGGTTAGTTCTTTACCTGAAGAAGGGATCAAATTGCAGATCTCGAAACGTAGTGTTACTAATTTATTGTTTCACTGAACGATGGCAAATATCTGGAATAAAATATCTTACTTCCGTTATTTCAATATTTTTTTACTCTACTCCTAAGCGGGATATTTCATTTTTTTTTAATTACTAATCTTAGAATATGCAAACCTTTCTTTATTACCCAATGTAGGAAACGTGCTTCTTAAATTTCAACAGAAATTGCTTTATCTTTATTTTTTCTTGGCCGTCAAAGAGTGGTCCGAAGGATAATATTTTGATTTCACCTAAAACCCATACAAATTTCAAAATGCTGTTTTCATCACTAAGTGTGTTATAAATAATCCCCTGAAGGACTATTTTACTCGTAAGTTATATCTTTATAAAGTGTAAAAATGCTTTTCAGCGGGAATATCAGTAGGCATTACTAATATTCCTTGTAATAAAAGGCTGTGGAATTGATGAAAGCAAAATGACTTCATATATAAAGGGTTTGCCGAAATTGACAGTTATTCAATAAAATCCAAACTAAAGGGTGAAAGGCAATGCGTTATTATTAAGTCAATATTTATAGTAAAATTCCAGTGGTATTAGAGTCCACTGTGACACATTTCTACACAAAGTAGGAATCACTTAGAGTGATTGAATTATTGTACTAATATGTAAAATTGCATGACAACGAGTGGCACATCGATTACGCACAACTTCTATGAAAAGTGACTAAATTGATACAGAACTGTATACTTGTTACCAACTTTGACTGATGAGTAGTGAAACAACACAGCAAAACACCATTCGCACAATTCTAAAAAATGCAGGTTTTTTCAAAAGGAGCAATTTTAACCAGCCATGTGTTTGGGGGATTTTTTTTGACCAAATGTTTTGTGCCAAACGAGGGCCCAGAATTGAGATTTTCTCCATCATGGTTCACATGGAGTTTGATCTCTACAGCAGCTCAAGCGACACTCACGTATTATTGGGTGTATATCCAATACCAAAATACACTGGTCACCTTGACGTATTATTGGACCACCGATACCACCACACCTGTAATGATTCTGGAGTATACCTGTTTGTCATTGACATCAGTAGTTATCTTTGTCAGCAATATCAGAAAATATCACTGCTTTCTCAACTTCCACAAAATAGTGGAGAATGTCGAGGACACTTGGAAAGATACTGGGCATCAGCTACCGGAATCCAGAATAAACATCAGTATGTTAGTGGCCTACGTTGTCGCTGCAGTGCTTGTTACGTACGATGTGGCTAATTGGGGAATAGCTACAATAAAAAAGTTAGACAATCAAGTAATGATCTCCATATGTTATTTGTCTTACTTAACTACTATACTTCGATTGACTTCTACATTCGTTAATGTCACCGAAGTCACTCAATATTTGTCTAAAAGTTTTAAATACATCAGTATCAGGATCGAGCAGGCACTAGCCCGACAGTGTTTCGGACAACTAAAGGAAAATCAGTATATGCCATACTATATTGAAATACCACAACAAAGTTCTAACTCGCAAAAGTGTGAGGTGAGAACTCTGTTGAACATCTACTGGTTGCTGGTTGGTGCTGTACACCAGGCGAATGCCTTCTATTGCGATCAGCTGATGGCCACTACCTCATATTTGTTCTTCAGTATCGTGGTCAACCTATACTATGCTGTCTTGAGTTATGATTCAAGTGACTACATAGAGTTTATATGTGCGTCCATCTGGGCTTTGGCTAGCATTAGTTACATGGTGGTGATGGTTCGATCTGCCGCTGATGTCACTAAGTCGGCTGACAGGACTATGATGATGATCTGCAAGATGATCCACAAGGATATTGATCCTGCTATGAGGACAGAGTTGGAGAGGTTCCTTCTACAAGTAACTAACGATAGACCGAAATTTTGTGCACTGCATTTCTTCAAAATTAAAAACGATATCTTAGCTAAAATGGCAGGAGCAGTGACCACCTATTTGGTAATTCTGCTTCAGTTCCAGAATCAAAACAAGGAGAATTAAACCTTGAATGACATATAAGTTTATAGATGTCAATATATTGCTGTTAATTAATGTGACATGTTATATCAACTAGTTTTGTGTACACACGAATTACTAACGACACAAAATTACGATTTGTGGACAGAAATGCAAGTATTCTAGAATAAATATATTTACAGGCTATTGAATAAAATTTCGTGTATTATGAGTAAAATATGAATTTAACTAGCTTTGGTATGACCTCTACTGATATTTTTATGTTCTTTGTTAGTAGTTTGCACTTTTTTTAAAAACTCTTGTAAACCTATTCATTTTAGAAATTAATACAATTATACGAAAATTAAAAGAAATACGCTAGTTGGTATGCTACGCTCTTACTTTCAACTTAGAAAAGAGTAGCTAACTTAGAAGACAGAACTATCTCTCTATACGCTGTAAAATTTCCAAGCAGTGCTTACCTAAAGTCTTTAATACTTAAAGAAAGTTTACATCGGCGGATTAACTTCGGTTGAATTTAGTTTTTTTTCTTTTATAATTACTTCTCAATTATTTGTCATTGGCCATTTTAAAATGTATACGATTAAAACAAAGGATGTTGAAAAATGTATTCCTGTTTTATATTATGCACAGTATTTTTTTTACTATAAGTAAAATATTCTATATAACGAGATTCAACTTTTCTTTCTAAAAATATTTTGTGTTTAAATTTAATTTAGTTTATTTTCATTATAATTACTTGTTTTATATTATTGATTTGTTATATATTATTATTATTATTACTTGTTCAGTATTAATTTTATATTATTGTTTTATTTTATGGTATTTGTTATTTGTTGTTTAAAACACTTTCCTCATCATGTTAGGTTATTTATTGAATATAACTAACAAATTCTTCTGTAAATTTATTATTTTATGAGTTTAAAAAGTCACTCACCACTGATTAATAATTTTGTCTCCAGGCGCTATTCACGCGGATTGCATTACACGAATGTATTGCACATATTGCCTCGCAATTAATGGAGGCAAAATTGTATGTATATAAAATGGAATGGCATTATTATTAACCATGACACCAAATCTTGATATAAATTATGGAAACTAGTTATTCTTGTTTTATTCCTTTATTTTTATTTCATTTTTTAAATTTTAAAATATTAATTTGTTACATTGCTAGTGCTACATTATTTTAATGTTAGTTCTATACGGTTTATTACTTGTTGTAGTCCTTTTCTTCTTCATAGTTTATACAACTATAATTGTTATTATTATTTTAATATTGTCACTATTGTTACCTAGTACATGATTTTTTACTATTAGCGATGCCAAACAAATAGTTGTTATTACCTAGTGTCAGTTTTGTATTTGGAAAGTTGTATATAATCATGACGCTGGAAATACTATTATAAAATTGAATTCTATTTAGAATATTAAATAGTATTAAAACATTGTTGTGTTGGAAGTTTGAAATATTCTGCTGTTGGACTGCAAATGCTTTAAACCTTGTAGTGATATTTCTGTCTACTAGTTTTCTCGCACGCGCCCTGTGAGCCGCATTGTGATCTTTGGTGTTTAGGTATCGACATGTTTGCTTGAATAAAGAGTTTAGAACTTGAACATTCCAGGGAAAAAATCCTCAATAATGTATATTCATTAATAGTTCACATAAATGATACGTAAATCAGCTTTAAGTTAGAAAATACAATAATTGTCATTATTATTGACCTATTATTTGGTATTTAGCATTTGTTACTGGGGTGTTCACCAGATATGTCCAAATCAGCCTATATTGACTCCTCATCCAAGTTATTATTATACTCGGTAGAATGGCAAAGTATAGTCTTCAATATACCTGGAAGTTAGACATTTTATGACATAAATTGTATTTTACAAATGTAACAATACATGAAGCAAAATTTACTGAATTGTTTCTCGTGTTATTATTATTATTATTATCACTGTTAAGTCACTTAGCTGCTGTTATTTAGTGAAGCTTGAACGTTGTTCTTAGACTGTTCCAAAAGTAAACATTCTGTAAACCTATCTTTTTTTAAATTTGTAATTCCTAAATATCCTGGGCAGTAAAATTGAAGTAATGTCCTGGAACCTAATTACTGTACTCGACTTACAATCAACGGCTTATGTCGAAGATTAAAGGTCCTCCTTGAAAACTAACATTTATTAGCGTTTACCGACATACTGAATGGTATTTTGTACATAAAGAAGTTACATAGGTGATACTATCTTGCTGTCTAATTTCTAATTTTCTATACTATTTAAAAGTTTATCTATCATATATTTGCAAGTAAATTTAGTTACAAATTACATATGTAATAGTAAAAGGTTTCCAAAGAAGGTTTTAGGACATTTGAATATTGTTTACTAAGGAAAGTAAGTTTAGATGAATAAGACATCCCCCATTTCAAATCAAATAACTGTATCATTTATTCTGGGAAGACGACTAAGAATATATTGTTAAGAAACTAGTACAGATGGTCTCTATCAAGTGAATGGAGATGGCTTAGGAACCCTTAAATATGACATTTAAAAAAGTGGCACAGTCTATGTGGGCTCATAATAATGGTTACTACATGTATTACATGTACTTAATTTATAAATATCATAATATGTATATAATATGTGACGTAATACAAGGATAACTATTTCGCATCAGTTATATCAATATTTAATGACATGGTAAATATTGATGTTATTCGATTTTATATCCATGCAATTTGGCCTTCATTAAAAGCGAGGTAATATCTGCAACACATTCATGTAATACAATCCGCGTCAACAGCGCCAGGAAACAAAATTTTTAATCAGTGGTGAGTGACTTTTTAAACATCCAAGATAATGACTTTACAGACATATTTGTGAATATTACTCGATAAATAACCCAATATACTAGGTTATATAGTTATAAAATTATAAATTATATATTATATTCATTTAATTTAACAACAAGAAAATAAGTATCAAAAATAAAAAAAATAATTTAAAAATAATATTAAATAAATAATTAATACATATCAAATAAATAATATATAACAAGTAATTATAATGTAATGCAAAAATATAATATGCCTGTATTAACAATAAGTATCTACTTTACACAACATATATGTCTAAGGCTAAATAATGTAATATAATGCTAAATTGCACTTATGTGTAATGCGTTTGATTTCTATCATCATTTTATTGTGGTCTTTCTTGGTGCATTCAGAAATGCAGTATACATTATTTGTTACACATAATCGGTAATGTTTGGCGTTATACAATACGGTATATAGGTAAAAGCTCAGGATCTAAAAGCAACTGGATATACCACATCTTCTTTCAATGGGCTGGGAACAACCTTCTTACGAAAAACTACAATAATCACTCTGATATACGTATTTTTATCGCCTTTACCTGATATTTCCATGGTAGGCGCTCAAATTTGTGTGACATAAGTTTTGATAGTTTTATTTTTTAAATTGAAATGAGGTCGTACCAGACCGGATATTAAAACGTTTTCCTACTGAGTAGTTTCAATGAGTTTTATATCCAATATTATTCTGTCCTTATAAGGCCATCTCATCTATAAACTCATTAATAATGTGTCACACTACACAAAACCGAAACAGTGAGCAAATGATATATTATGAGCACATTCACACATGTGCTGTTCTGGTGACGTGTGAGGACGTGTGACAATGCCACCCAGACGTGGCTGTTTCCGTGAAAACAAGTTCCTTCGAGGCCTCTGTAACTCCGCTTAGTACTTCGTTACACAAGATGGAGACTGAGAACTAATGCTGTGCTTTTCTCGTACCGTTGCTGTCAGGTATATAAGCAGACCCTGCTGTTCCAGTGATGTTCACATATTATCAGCTAGTGTAAATATGACCATTGTGGCTGTACAAACAGCTGTACATGCATCAAAACTCCATGAATAACGTTAGTTAAAACTCTAACTATACTTCCGCCTGTGAACAGTGCCCCTGACCCTGGTATATATAAAACTTGATATATCATTTTCATGTGTAATCTATTCCTAAGGAAACAAACAGATTAAGGAACATTTTTAATTAAAACGAAGCTTGTTATTTTATCTTAGTGTTATGTAAACCTAAACGTTTTCTTTAAATTCTTATATATTAAAGAATAACCAGGAACAAAATACCATCAACTGACCTGCAATGTTTTTGCAATCTTTCAATATGTTTTAGTTTATATTAATGCAAAAAGAATATTAATTTAAAGACAAACAGAAGTCTTATTTATGTAATTATTAAGTAAAAGCAACATAATTTCAATGTTTTTGTAAGATACGGCTGCATAAATGATTTTTTAAAGTATTATATTAATTTTATGTTTAATTTTTACACAACATAGAAAAAAGAATGTTAGTTTATTTTTCTTTCACTTACAGATCAAACTGAAAGAGATGTAGAAGGTTGAATTGTATCTAAAAATTTTTATTGGAAAGATTCTTTTTTTTCTTATATACACGACGTTATAACTACAGAAACCAATCAGACTTTCTGCATGCCATGTGTATTGTCCAATAAAAACATTTTAAACAGATTTAAAGAAGGTAAATGTAAAGAAAAATATCTGAAATGTATGGTAATCATAAACATATCTAAAATTTCAAAACGAAACGTCTTTCAGAAGTAAAAAAAGGATTTGTTATATAGAAACTTTTACTTGTGTTTAAGAATAAGAATATAAGATAAAGACTTTTTTATTTACTCTTACAGGCAAAAATAAATTTTAAAACATACCTAAGGAAACATGACATATAAAACTTATTGATACAAAAACAGTCATTACTTAAGGAAATAAAAATAAATTTATACTCAGTGCCATAAGCAAATTCAATAAAAAAATGGAAAACGGTACATAATATAAAACCTAAATTACATTTTTACTCTGTTTGTTTTAATGCCTTAGTTCTCTTGTCATTGGAAAACGAACTATGCGGTAACTATAAAAAAGAATAAAACGAATATCAAACAAGAGTAATCCGCCAATATACACTTTGATAAACTTTTAAAGACTATTAGTAAACACGGCTTGGGGATCTTAGAACGGATAGAGAGAAGGCTCTAAGTGTCCTCTAAGTAAGCTAATATTTTCTAAGTTGAAAGTAGCATGCTTTCAAGTTTATTTCTTTTCATTTTCGTAAAATTGTATTAATATCTAATGTAAATATGTTTGCAAGTTTTTGTTATAGAGTGGAAAGCTAGTAAAAATGACATAAATGATCAGGAGTGGTCATAACAAACGACTTAAAATTAGATTTTTCTCTGACTACATGAATTAAAATTATATATACTTGGAAACATTCTCATTCAATAACACTTGAATTTTCAAAACAAATAATTTTTGGCTTCAGTGACTCGTTCGTACACAAAAAAGTAGCTATAACAGTTATGTTGGATTGCAAAACAACACTATAATATCTATAAACTCAGATGGCATTCGAGTTTAAATTTCCTCTTTCTCATTCTGGAACTGAAGCAGAATGACCAAATAGGTGGTCACTGCTCCTGCTACCTTAGTTAGGATATTGCTTTTAATTTTGAAGAGGTGCAGTGCACAAAATGTAGGTCTGTCGTTAGATACTTGTAGAAGGAATCTATCTAATTGTGTCCTAATAGCAGGATCAATATTCTTATGGATCGTTTTGCAGATCGTCATCATAGTCTTGTCAGCTGACTTAGTGACGTCAGCGGCAGATTGAACCATCACCACTATGTAACTAACGCTAAGCAAAGCCCAAGAAAACACATAAATAAACTCTATGTTGTCACCTAACTCATAAGTCAAGACAGCATAGTATAGGTCGAATACGATACTGAAGAACAAATATGAGGTAGTGGCCATCAGCTGATCGCAATAGAAGGCGTTCGCCTGGTGTACAGCATCAACCAGCAACCAGTAGATGTCCATCAGAGATTCCACCTCACACTTTTGTGAGTTTGAACTTTGTTGTGATATTTCAATATATGGCATATACTGATTTTCCATTAGTCGTCCGAAACACTGGCTGGCTAGTTCCTGCTCGATCCTGATGCTGATGTATTTAAAACTTTTAGACAGATATTCAGTGACATCGGTAAAATTAACAAATAAAGAAGTCAGTCGAAATATATTAGCTAAGTAAGACACATAACATATTGAAATCATTACTTGATTTTCCAGTTCAATTATTGTAGTTATTCCCCATTTAGCTACATCGTACGTAACAAGCGCTGCAGGGACAAAGTAGGCTACTGAGAATCTTATCTTTATTCTGGATTCCGAAGACTGATGCCTAATATCACTCCAAGTGTTCTCGACACTCTCCACTATTTTGTGGATGTTAATAAAACACTGATATTTTCTCATATTGCTGAGAAAGACAACAACTGATGTCAATGTGAAACAGGAAAATTCCAGAATCATTACGGCTGTGCTAGTATTAGTGGTCCAATAAGAGGGTAAGGTGGCCAGAGCATTTAAGTATTGTAGATACATCCAATAATACGATAGTGTCACTTCAGCTGCTGTAGAGATCAAACTCCATGTGAACCATGATGGAGAAAATCTCAATTCTTGCCCATCGTTTGGCAATGAACATTTGGTCAGAAATAATCCCCCAAAAATATGGCTGGTTAATAGTACTTCTTTTGATAAAACCTGCATTCTGGAGAATAGTGCGAATAGTGATTTGTGGCGTTACTACACAACTCATCAGTCAAAGTTTGTTAGAACTATTGAGTTCTCTATAACTCATATTTCTGAAACGTTGGATATGTTCTTCTTATAGACATTTGTCGTAATTGATTTCCCACTCGTTGCCATTCAATTTTACATATGAGTACAATAACTCCATCACTCTAAGTGATTCCTACTTTGTGTAATAATGTGTCACAGTGGAATCTAATCAAACTGGACTTCTATTGATTACTATCAATATCGAAAAACATTTTAGATATGAAATCATTTTGCTTTCAACAATTTCACGGCCTTTTCACTATAAGAAATTGTATTCGTACCTACTGATAATCCAAATAGTCCCTCAGGGTAACATTTATAACTCACTTTGTTGTGAAAACAGCATTTTGAAATTTGTATAGATTTTAGGTGAGATCAAAGTGTTTTCTTTCTGATCCTTTGACTGCCAAGTACAAATATAGATTAAAGTATTTCTGTTGTAGCTTAAGAAACACATTTCCTACATTGGGTAATGTAAGAAGGTTTGTCTATTTAAAATTAGGAACCAAAAAAATCAAAAATATCTAGCTTTGGTTTACCGTAAAAATATAAATATAACGGAAGTCCAATGTTTGATACAACTTGTGAAGTTTGTTTTCCTCAAACGACCGTCTAATTAACAAAGTCTGAGATTTTCTAAACGCGTTACTCAGGCAAGGTAGTGTTACTGTTTACCATCCACATCCTGTCCGAAGGTATGTGTGTTGCAGCGAAAATTTACTGATTCTTCACACTAACTCCTTAGCTTAAGAGACAAATAAGAGCACGGTCACTCTTTTAGTATCCCTTACCACGTGAAGACCAAAATGCAATTAGATCGCGTGTCAATGCAGACTTATTCTTTGAGCTAACCCTATGACAGCTTAGCGGTGAAGTTCTATTTCCACTTCTATTCGTCTTGACATAAGATCCCTGTTGGGTGTATCTCTGAGGTATTTAACAAAAGAATAGACCTATATATTAATCAGAAACCCCAAGAGTCTCTATATACAATTTCAGTAAAATCGGCCGAATAGTTTTTAGATGACTGAGTAACTCGCTAAATCACAGACACCATTATATTTTAAAATGCTTAGTACAGATAATGGTTATAAACATAAGTAAAACGTTTCTCATTTATAATAAATGGTCATTAGATATAGTATTATATTTTATACAAGGTGGTAACATTTGATTCTGTTTACGCTTTGTACAGTCTTATACTTGTTAATAAAACCCTTGGACTTATGTTTATTATAATGTGTTTTTTATTAAAGATTGGCCCTTTCTAAGATATCTTACTTTAGGATACAATAAAGAACTGAAATCACCTATCTGAAATATTTGAAAAAAATAACTATGTTGATAGTTAAAGGTCGTGCACAGTGGTCGTGATGTCTTAATTAGGAACTCGTGAATAAATTGATAATGTATTTTTTACTAATTACTCAAGTATAATAGTTCAAAACATTTTTGAACACTCTTATCTAAATTAAGAAAATTATTTTCGTTTTACCGACTAATTTGCTCTAGTACTACCTTAACGTTATACTTAATATTGTAACAATAAATTATTAAACAGTGTATTTAGTTTCTATCCTAACTGGTGTTTACTCTTCTTCTGATTTACTTCTGATTTGCTATTGTTTAACGACAATATAATACGAAATGTGCAAAAGAAACTTAAAACGTCGATACTAAGCGTGTTATGTGGATAACCCACAGTCCAAAATGATCTCACTACATATGATATTATTAAAATGGTTAAAATAATACATGACTTTCGTTGCTGCACCGCAAATTCTACACGTTTTACTATCTTAAAAATCATGTGCTCGCTTTCTTATTTTTTTATTATGTACTTTCTTTTTCAAATACTAGTATTATTAGCTTACAACGTGGGAAAGAAGGTCGAACATTCTGCCGTATATTATTTTCTTCCGTTCTTATCAACAGTTTTACAAAACTCAAGGCAAACAAATACAGCTTTAGTACCTGAAGGAAACCCTTTAACCTTCGACACAAGCCGTTGTTCGTAATACAAGTGATTAGCTTCCAGGACATAACTTAATTTTTTACTCCTCAGGATAGGTATCAATTACAAAATTCAAAGATAATAAATGTATATAGAGTGTTAGTTTTATTTACTATTAAAATACGTTTTGTAACATGCTTTATTAAATAATGACAGTTAAGTATTGTAGACTTTGTAGGACATAGACAGTTAAATTACAAAACTAGAGATAATTTAAATGATAAGAAAATGATTACAAATTATAAATAAATATGAATTAATAATAGTTATAGATAGTAATGTTTCAGTTTTATTTCATATTTATTTTTATACTGGTTACATTTAATTTCCAAAATAAAATGTTTTTCTGTTTTCTTTAAATGGTAATTTTTGTTCAAGAGTTTTTTATCGCTAATTATATTATACATTTTGGCAAGCAATACATTTAATTTTAATATATCCATACTTGAAACTCAACCTCCAGGTATCTGGAAGTCTAGACTTTGGTATACTCCCATACAATGTAATTCGAATGAGGACTCCACATAGACAGATTTGGACATATCTGGAAACACGGAGCTAACTAGTAACAAATGCCAAGAATAATATTTGTATTTTCTAATTTACAAGTGTGTCCATTATCAATGATTTTGCACAAGAGTTTTCAAGCTCAAAATCCTTTATACCAGTAAACATATTGATACAAAAATGGAACTATCACAATTTGCCTAATGGGACGCTTGCGGAAAAAAGCAGTTGACATAAAATAGTAATTAGTTTAAAGATTTGAAATAGTAATTTTTTGACTTAATTTAAAAGTAAATTGGTAGTAATATGGCCTAGCTCAGTTTTAACCTATAAAACATACAAAACCTGCTTCATTAGTACGCTGTTCATAAGTATGTTTAATTGCCTTGGTGGCTATTTGTTTCTTTTTGAATGGCTTAAACTATCTCATTTCTAGGTTTATAGCTCAAATTATTAATTAGTAGCGTTTGTATTTGGGGAAATAGTGTTGTATATTTTCATAAACTGCTTTCCACACGATAGTATAGGCCGTGCTGCATTGTGGTGTTGAGCTTGAGCACAAATGAAAATATTACATACGAACAGATGCATTATGTGATAACAATTGTTTTACTTTCTGTAATTAGGTACGCCAGAATGTTTTTGAATAATCAAAATTAAATGTTTTTGTTTCAAATTATGACGTCTGGTTCTTATCCCTTTTTACACATAGACAATTTACTCTAAACGTTTTATAATAATGCATTCATTTGATTATTTACCTCCGCTACATTTTCATACAATTTTAATCACCATCTTCTAAATAATTTTTGTATATACAAACACCAGTTAAGATTCAGGTCTTGACCAAATTCACCATAGCTGTGAGTCTTTTTTTTAGTATGTTACATTTACTGAAATAAACATATTATAAGTAAAGTTAATTGATGATAACCGTATATTTATAAGCACTCTTTTAATTAATTCTTTAAAGATTTTGAGGTACACAACCTACCTGTTATTTATATACAAAATGGGTAAAATACTACTCAGTATAAATATTTTTCAAATTATTGTGCTCTAAACTTATGCATACCTAGACTACCTTTCAACAAAATGAAAGGTAACTGGACAAAAACAATTTGAGATATTATTTATAGCAGACATTTAATGATACCAAATTACTTATCCAATATTGTGAGTTAAGAGCCAGTTGTAGTAAAACAACCTAAGTTTTAACTCATAGTAACAATGTTAAACTTTAAATACATGTATCTAACCTTCTTTCTGATTATTGAATATGTTTTAATTTGTCAAGTTGTTACTTGTACACATCCTAACATTTTAATTTTTTTGCAATGTTTACACTTTTTTAATATTCAAATTATGGAATAATGTCAAAAAATTAGTTTTTTTCTGAATAAGCAATAAATATGATGAAAATAAATTAAAAGCTTTAATATACTTATTATTTTTATCTGCTCTGAGTGTAAATTTAATATTGAGGTCTTCAGACAGTTTAAGGTTTAACATTATGAAGTTAAAAATAAGATAGCTGCCGGTGCTGACTATTGTAAAACGGTGTCATTATGTCGGATCTTAAAATATGGGCTAGGTTTTAGTGTTAGCTTTTCTTGTAAAGTTATTAATTTTAATTAATTCCATTTTATTTTTGTAGGAAAATTTCAGTTTTAAAAACCTTTCTTTCTTTAAAGCTACAGTATTTAAAGTATAACAAAGTGCTTTATTTTGTGGTTTTTTTATTCAGGTTTTCTTTTTAAGTTATGTATTGGTGCAAAATTTCTATCTATTATTAACGACAAAATATAAGTCCTTGAGAAAAGGCTTTGCTTGCGCTCCGCAAATTGTTTAGTTACAGTAATGGCTTTAAAAGTTATAAGTTAGATACAGAATCTCACATTCTAAAACAAAATGTGGAAAATTGTGCAGTAGCCTAAGAACCGGCTTTAACTCGATCACATTTCAATTAAATGTTCGACAAAAGAGGACTTAAGTGAAACAACTAAAGAAGCCGGTGGCTTTGTTTGGATTAATTCAACGCTGATGGAACTTCGCGATTTGCATTTTCACGCTTAGATACTATAATATTAAACATGACATAGCAAAGGGTCGTTAAATTTCTGAATCGTAGTAATATCAATGACGTGACGGGCTTTAATAAGTGTACATAATAAATATATGCAGTGTTTGTTTTGAATTTATAGTGGGATTCAATGTACTTTATCTGTATATAAGAGACATACATTACAACATACGACAATCCATATGAACCATCTACGAAGAAAAAAATTAGGGCTAATTGCATTTTTAAGTTCAACAATGTACGTGTACACGTTAGAATAGATGTTTTCCGATTTTTTAAGGATACACAGGGCTTGAGGATGGAGTTCCTCCCCAATGGCACAGTGGCTTTTCTCTGCGTCAGTGATGGAAAGATTGTAAAGAAAATTAAGACCTCGGTCTTCACTTCCGATCATAAAAAGATGTAGTGGGAAAGACTTTTTATAGTCGGCCTTTGTTAAGGAGTTATTGTATGTCCCACCTTTACCGGGTAAACCGTGTCACTGTTGTGGTGCATTCTGTAACACAAGACATACTTATCGATCATGACTCGGACGTGTTTGGCCCCCGCTTAGATATTTTCCATACGGCCTGAGGGAACATATTTGACATATTTATCCTGAAAAACCCATTTTCTTTTCATTAGAAGGGATAACTCTTATTTCACAATTTTATGGACAAGGATTTATAGTAAAGTAGATAGTAATTTTCCAATAAATACATATAAATATATATCATTGTTTACACAAACTTGCCTTATTTTATAATGTTTAAAATATGTATAAAGGTTTTATATACTCGCTCTTTACACTTATTACAATAACCTTTATTATGTTACAAAATGCAGGCAATTTAGTGTTTCAAGAGTCGTTTTAAGTAATCACATTTTAAAATAATTCTCAATTTTATTTTAATCTAAAGGACAAATCTGAAAATATTGACCTAATAAATGTTAAAACATACTTTACGTGTGGTAGTATGACAGCAGTACGTTTTACTACAAGTTTAAATAATAATACATTGTTGATCTCATTAACTATCTCAATTTAGTCAATCAGCATAAACATTGATAGTTAAAGTCAAGTGTAAGACGCTTTTCCGTTATATACACACATGTTGAAAAAGAAGTAAATATAGAATATTTCATGTTTTTGTGAGCATGTATCATTTTAGTTTTCCCTTAGGAGCAGGTTCCGCGTGAAGTAGAAGAGATACGATAGGCATTACAAACGACTGTGGGACAGTAATTTACTGTATCTTATAAGCTGTGTGCAACATGTGTTTGTTTACCTCATCTAATTGCAAATATACATCAAATGATGTTGATATTTTTGTGACGAATGTATAGACTGTTACTATTTCATTTATATGAAACCCGTAATTTCTTGATTTAAAGTAATTTAATGTTAGATGTTGCACTCACCCATTAATTAAGATGTATTCAGATGTTCCTAAAGAAAATTTTATAACTTAATACATTGAATAATTCGAATTAAATGGATACAGTGATAACTTTATGGATTATTCTTTAGGCTGAGAACTAGCAAAACCTATAATAATAAGCGTTTATGCAATAAATGTCCTAGATGTATAAATACCTAGCACATTTATGTATTTTTTTATAAGGCAGTTACATATACTGTATCTATAAGGTACCATTAACATATATTTAATATTTTTTCCTAAACTCAAGATAGAGTTTCAATTACTTTATGAAGTTTAAAAGAAAAGCTAATACATTCTTTAAAAACAAATTTGTATATACGATGTTATAAAACTAATATTGTATCTAATTTAGAAAACAAATCGTATTACGGAGAAAACAATCAAACAAAAATGACATCTCATGGAAATTAGATTTCTTTTCAGCAAATAAATATACTTTTGATGGAGAGAGTTGTCGAGGGTTTTTATTGTTCTCTACACTTTATCTAGAAATATGATGTGTTTAATGTGTCATTATTAGAATTCCATCAGGAATAGACCATTTTTTAATGAACCCGTATCAATAATTATTTTTAAATAATTACAGAGGGATTGTTTAAATATAGTTTTCTTTCTACCGTTCGACTATTAGTTTAAGTTATGGTTGAAGAAAACGTAGCATTATACAAGCCAATCAATAATTTTAAAAATAGTTACTACCATTTTAAGGTTTATAAGTGATCAAACAGAAGTTAAAAAGAAGTATTTACGAATACATACATATTCTTAACATTTCAAATTGCCCTGCAATAATTTAGCTTTTAAGTTGATAGATGTTGAGTAAAACGTAATTATATGAATCTTTATTATCTCTTCTCTTATTGAAACATTAATTTTATCCTCTTCTTTGAAATAATACTATAAGAGAGAGGTTGAGTCATGTTTTATTAGAACGATTTATATACTAGTTCTGATTATAATTAGTCGGAAAGCCTAAAAAGTATAGTTTAAAAATCATTTATAATAATTGTTAAGAGAACTTATTTTACATGTGGAGATAAATTTTAGGTAATTAACCGCTAAAAATATCAGATCATATTGTACCAGAACACGTTAATTTGGGCAAGGACAATAATTAGAAAAAGTACAATTTAGCTCAGAATGAATTAGCAGTGTATTATTTAATTAATACATAAGACGGATAGCTGTCTTTTATCAACATTGCTCGACTTCTAATTAATAAATTTCAATTGGAATTAAATAATTTTGATTAGTTCAAAGAATATACTTTTTTAATTCACACTTTAGTTTCTTACTATTAATACACAATTAGTTTATAGCATTGAGTAAACAGTGAGTGTAAATATAATAAAACATTTAGATATTTATCTGTATAAATTAAAGTAAGTTAAACAAAGCGCTCACTGTAGTATTAAAAGATTTCAAAGAATATCAAATACATTAATTAAAAAAAACAAAAGGGATTCTGAAATGACTTACGTCTATATATAGGATTTAGTTTTAGGCCATCTTTTAGGTGTTATTTAGGTATTCAAAATGTTCAATTATGTAATTGTTGTTCAATACATATTTTCACTAAAACCACTAAAATCGAATAAAATATTCTTGAAATAGCAAATTCTTGCAAAAGAATTTCAAAGCTTTATCACTTATTGTTGTCCTGAGAAACGTAGGATAAGGTTCAAAGCGTTAAATTTTATACGTAGTGTTTATTGTAAATAAATAATGCGATTTATAAGGACTGCAGAATAACCGTAGGAGGTGACCCTTGCTGGTTCACAATAATATAAGTTTTTAAAATTTGCACATAATAGAAACCACTATACAAGCCGGTTGCTTTGTCCGGATTAGTTAGTTATGCTGACAAAAAAATCTAATACGAAATACACAAACACAAAAAATGCTGTAACATAACAACTGATTATTTATATGAGATCCTGGTACACGCATAGATAAATAAATAGTTTCTAACTGTAACATGTAATTTATAATCCTAAGCTAATAGTTTATTGAGTCATCTGGTCGATACAGTTGGAAATTAAATGTTGCTTTCCTTCCATCTGATGCATCTAATAGAAGCTACTTAACAATTGGATTATTAGGACTTTCCAATAACTTTTAAAACTATATCATTGTTTTTTATTTGTTCTAGTCTAGGAAAATAAATATTTCCTGATTATATCCCAATTTAAGAGCCTATAAAACTGCGACAAGCTAATATATAAGGACTCGGAGTGTGTGCAGTTTAACTGCCATACAATATCAAATTGAACGGAAAATATTGAACGTTCATTCATTAGAGTCAAAGTCAAGTTAGTATTTATTTTAAGGATTATTCCTAATACGAAAGAAAGCTGAAGAATATATATTTCATATAATTAAAGGGGCTTTGATTTTCTAATATGTTATGAATAATAAAACTTATATACATTAAAAATAAAACTGTCAAACTATTTATATTTTATTATTGCAATTATTTTTGTAAATGAAATGGTTTTAATTAATGCAAGCTTAAGAACCAGTTTATTCAGCGATATAGGGTTATGTTCCACACACATTTGTACACCTGATGTAATGTTTGTGTATACCGGAAAAAGTCCTCTCTGCGATACAAGATATTTCTGGCTTCTATAAAAGGCATGTAAGATAGCCAATTGAGGTTAGCAGTTTAGAGTTATCTATAAATGCACTATATTTTTGAAACCACATCATGCTAGTTTAATAACTTTACTAAAAACAACGCAGCATACATCTTGGGACTTACAATACATACGTATAGAGGGTTCAGCTACTCAGAATAGACTTAAGATTAGTGAGAGAGAATTTCCAGGAAAGAATTTGCAATGATAATGCTTCAGATTTCGCTCCATAAAACGAGCTATACAGGTAAACAATATCAATAAGGAGGTTTTAGTAAATATGTTTAGAAAACACTTGAAATATTTTGTTTCATTAAATAATAAACAGAATAACTTTTGTGCAAGTTATACGGAACCGTCAAACCATATATTTCCCTCAAGTGAGCTCTGTTTATCTATACGAGAGAACATTTTTATGCAGTAACGTAGACTTAAGTGACCTCTGATGTACACAAAACTTGACGCTACCTCTCCAAGAGGAAACAGCCACGTATTGTAAGATATCTGACTTCATATTTATCTTTCTTGCTGCCTTCTGAACGCAAAATATCAATACTCTAGTGGCCTCTTGTGTTGTGTCATACACGGACAGTATCGTTCCTTTTACTTAAGGAAAGCAAAAGACAGGATGTCAATACGTACAATAACTGTTTGTCTTTCATTCCTTATTTTGAAATTCAGCAAGAGCAAAGTATTGTTCGAAGAGATAATGGGGCTGTTCTTGACATTGATAGTGTTCCAAAACGTACTAATCTTACAAGCTAACATAATTACAAAAATATTACAAAAAATAATCGTACTTAAAGTTAAAAAAACAGTGCTTAAAATATCAATTCTATATTATAAAGCAAAATACCTTAATTTTGTATAACATTAATAGCAATATATCTAACATATGTATGAAAGAGTTAACTGAAAAGATCCAACATATACTATAAGATTAAAAAATAAATTAAAAATAATATTATTTATTCATTTTATGAGCTTCCCTTTAACAAAATCTAAAATAAAATAAAGCCGCAATAAGTTTCATGTTTTATTTAATAACATAGCGAAACTCTGATGTATATTTTTACATGTAATTTTATTCAATTCATCAACCATACACGATATAAGTGAACTTAACAATTTGCAGAGGATTCCATAACTGTATTTAATGATATCATCTGAAAAAGGAAAAAAACAATATTACAATTATCGTCTATATTTTAAAGATATAACTAGATGAATTGGGTGTAAAAAACGAGAATATTAATGTTAATTAAAGGATAGGACCTAAATGTGCTGTGCAGAGTCAATTAGCAAACTTCAAATAAAAGTGTTTTGTAAAGAGTGTTTTGCTATAAAGTAACAGCTCTTCAAACAAACTTTACTTGGTATCCGGGTTTTCTAATTTTCTTTAAGTATGAATGTAATTTAAGTTATTGGACCTTTCAGTGAAAGGCAATCAATAATTTTTTTCTATTAGAGATATATACACATTTATTACCGAGCAATAAAACAACATTTAACAACTTTCATCGTCTAGTATCTTATGCTGGATATTATTAGACCTATGGTGGGAAAAAATTAATTTTTACAACTGTTTCGTTGTATTTTTATAATTCAAGGTATTACATTTTCCACATAATATAAGTGGTATTTTATTCTATTTTATACTGATATAAAATTGCAAATAATTTCGAAGTAGAGCCTGAATTTTACAGTTGGGAACAATAAAATAATAATCAGCAAGTAAAATATAATATTAAACATTTATGAGGCAAACATTGAGGGGACTGCTGACATGTAAATTATTTTGTTCCACTTTAAATTTAAAAAGGGTTGACAGTAATCAATTACAAGAGAAAATACAAAAATAAGTCCACGTGTGTACTAAAATATTGTAGTTGTTTTTTACTAATACATCTTAATAGTCTTTTATCATTTTTTAAATCAATAAGAAGCAATCAGGAGTCGGTGAATCACTTAAATGCACAATAACTGTAGGTTCATTTTATTTTATGTCACATGGAAAAATATTTAATTTGTAAAATTTAATGCTACAATTTGTATTGCCACATTAAAGATAATTCATAAAAGACCGTGACCGTCTAGGAACGAACTCAATTGCTCCTTTATCAGTATCGTACTACTAAAAAGTATAGCGAAAAATGTATTTTAGTATGATCTGTCAAAATTGTGTAAATCCTCTTTTAAAACATGTTAATATTATCCATATAAGACACAAACGTGAACCTCTTATCATACTGTGATTACATTCTATCTTAACGACAGGTTGTCCCAATTATTTGTCTCAGAGTTTCTGTTACATGTTCAGTACAGGTGTCAGTGATCGTCGCGGTGTACTCACTTCTCATTCCTCATATCTGTACAATTACGTACAGTAAATGTACAGTACACTGTTACTGCATCACGATATGGAACTCGATACATGAAAGAATTAAAGTGTTTGAGTAATACCAATTATAGTGATCACCAATAGAAGCACGGCTCTCCAAACCTGACTTAAAGTCAAGCAATTAAGGTGTAGAAACATGTGTTTGACTACATTTATTTTCTTAAGTACTCTGATCATAAACAGAAAAACAATTTTTATGAGTTATGATAGGCAATCAAACTCAAATTACTCACTAACAAGTTTGCATTTTTAGACTGCATCTTCAGAAGACGGATATTTGTTTAATATTACAGTTGCATTTACCCTAGAGTTTACCTAATGCGGGCCAACCTACCTATCTAATGTCCTATGAGAAAGGATTTATCAAATAATGTAGGGTTCTCCTTACCCATCCTTATTTCAATCAGTATTACCAATTGCCCTCTAAAAGTTTTTTGGGTTCAAAACTGTTGAATATGCATTTGTTTTCAATAATATCTTTAATTTTTTACAGACTAACAGTTCAATACAGACTCAAAAAGAAAATTCCATATGATTTTTAAGTACATGGAATTCCAAGCAACGGACAGAACTACTCTTACTTCACAATACTTCACGTTCTTGAGAAATACACCTCTTAATAAGTTGAACTAATGACATGTTTTTAATTGTATAATTTTTATATTAACAAAGTAGGAGTACGTCACGTCAGCTTTCACGTTAAAAGATTTGCTGAGGTATCATGCAAAATTGCAACTCTCATTTCATTCATTAGAAGTCCTGTGGTCAGACAAAATAGGAAGATTCATATACCTATATTGAAATGAAGATTCATGATAAATAATATTTCTATCGGTTTTGTTAACTCTCGATATATCGTGGGGACTGAAAGACATACATGAAATTTGTTCCGACCCGTAGGTGATAAACCATGTTACTGCTCTCCCAATTACCTATAAATTAGATGTTAGACTGTTCAATAAGTTTATAAGGATTCGGTCTTAAATAAATAGCCTAGGCATTAATTTTAATAAAATATATCGGTAATGAAATTTGCTGGAATGTATAAAGTACATCGTGTCATGAAAGCCTAAGACAATAAATCAACTGTGTCAAAAGCTCATATTTTACGGCGCACCAGTGTCTGCCCGAGACAGAGCGGTTTGTTTCAACAAAACGTCTCTGTTATGGAATAAAATACGGGAGCCGTTTGCTTGCTTTTGATTAAAGTGGCTCAAGGTAAATTAGTATTTACTAGACAGTAATTTTTACACCCTTTAGTTGTTAATGAATCTTAATTCATTATAGTTCACTATTACATTAAGTATTAGTGTACATCAAATTCAAAATGTTCAATAAAATATTGTAGTATTGAAGGTAGTTTCAATAAAACCTAATGGGTGTAAAAACTATTGCTTATCATTTAGCCTTTTCTTTATGGAAAGACTTACTCATATATAGCACATGAATGTACATACACAAGATTTATATTAAACATAATGAATATTTGTCTTATAAATAAAACTAAATGCTGTATGAAGTACTGGGGTTGAGAATTTCAGGTACAGTAGTTTTTCCTGCATGGAAACTATTACCATAATCCTTAATATTTCAGAACCTTTTTAGTTAAATCTTATAAACCATCCGTAAAATTATTAATATATTTGATATAATATAATAAACATTTAAGCCAATCATGTAAGAGTTATAAAATACCTCTTTTTTGTTTGTGTTACATAGCATTAAAAAATGGTACGGACTAATAGCTTTAATGTAATTTGTAGTTTTGTAGACATTAAAAGTAGTGTACGAACGAAGCAGGATTAATGGGCAAGAAAAAGTCAAACAAAACCGTTTTTAGACTTGGTACCTAGCCCATTTTTATTTTAAAGAACACTGTTGCGTCTTTCCCTCTTACGTTTTGAAGTAAAAACACATTTGGCCTTATACTATTTTAGAAAATAATGTAGAAGACTCCTTTCATTGCTTTGTACTGCATACAAGTATTTGTACGGGAATTATGGAGTTTCGAAGTGGTAATCTGGTATATTTTATTTATAAAGACAAAATAACTTAAGCATTACTAAACTGTATATGACAATGGCAACAAAAGCCAAGAATAAACGGTTATTCACTAAACGCCCGAATATAGAGATAGAGTAACAAAGAAAGCTTCAAATAGAAAACAGTTCTTTGATTTAATTTACACGAAATAAACGTTTTTCTGAAACAAAGCGTCCCGATAGTGTCTGCCTTTGTTGTCATAAATCCACAGCACACGCTGTTCGCTGGTTAAGAAACTGAAGGATCTAATTTTAGTTAAATTAATTTTATTTGTCATCATCATCATCATCATCGTCAGACGTTTCCGTTCTCACGGGTCGTCGTACACAGCCTCCTCCACTTTAGTCTATCGTTCCAGGTCTCCTCTTCATCCACCTGTATTTTCTGTAGTCCCCTTCTCTCTATGTCTTTCCACACTTGGTCCTCCCATCTTCCTCTCGGTCTTCCTCTTGGTCTTCTTCCTCCTTCCTCCTTCTCCAGTGCTATTCTAGGCATTCTATTATCTCCCATCCTCTTCACATGCCCCATCCACTGTATTCTTCTTCCTTCCATTGTCTCTTGCAGTGAAACTACCTTCAATCTTTCTCTAGTTATTTCGTTCCTTATTCTATCTCTTCTTGTAGTCTTCTCTATCCCTCTTAAAAATCTCATTTCTGCAGCTTGCAATCTGCTTAAATCATTTTTAGTCCAAGTCCACGTCTCTGCTCCATATAATAAAATTGTTTGGAAATAAGATTTATACATCAATACTTTTAATTCTTTCCCAATGTTCCAACTCCACACAATCTTCTTTACCATATTGAAAAACTTTCCACTCTTCCATATTCTGTTTCCTATCTCTTCTCTTATTGTGCCCCTATCTGTTATGATACTTTTATTTTATTTGTACACTTTTTAATTTAGTTTATATTGGTGTAATCAGTTTATATTACATTACAAACGTATCTTCTGTACATTATAACTATATTAAAGAGTTGGAAAACTTCTGATGACTGACACCTTTAATGTGCATTATACTAATGAAAGTTAGATTTGCCTGTTTGTTGTCACAGAGTGACAAGTGATGCCTTGTGTTTCTCTCAGTCGATCATCAGCTGACACAAGACTGATTGAAAAATGTTATATGTGGACCTAAAATTTGGTACAAAATTAAATTCTGTTTTCATATATTTCCCTAGTCTACTACATTATTAAGGTTTTTTTAACTAATTCTAGGAAGTATATATTAGCCCATCATTGAGTTAGGAATAATCAAATTTTCATTTTTTTAGATCGGCCTACATTAGTTTCTGAGTAAAGCTCTGAACCCAAGACAAACCCAAGTTGGGAGAACAATTGAGGCGAGTGAATAAGTGGATATTTCCATACAATCAGGCCACAAAGTTTTGGCTCTGGATATAATTACGTTATGTAACTTCAGACGGTTATTAGTAAATAACCATCTCTATACACATAAATTATCGTAATAGATTTTTGGAGTACTTTTGTAATGTTACGGTTGCTAGTAAGTCTCACCTAGATTATCATCTGGATGTTTTTTTCTCTATAAAAAATTACCTTTTCAAATAAAAATATTTGAATAATAAAGCCCAAGAATTTTTAAACCACCCAACAAAAATTCAAAGAAAACCATTATATTTTGTAATCAAATGGAGGCTTATTTACCACTAAAACTGCTTCCAAACAATTTCTTCCTTCGAACAAAAAAAAAGTGACGACGATTTACCTAACGGTTTTTAAGCATATTGAAATTGGGTAATTTTTTGGCTTTTCCCTGTGATCGTTTTGTTTATTGAGTTAAAATGGGGATCTTTTTTACTCTTGACCGGGTACATCTACGGTGCCTGAGTAAATGCTTGCTATTTATACAACAAAGTGTGTTATGTTTTTTTTAACTCTGTTGACAAGATTAAAGAGAAGATTGTTAGTTGCAACTCACAATATAAGTAATGGACAAGTTATGAGTATGCCACACGTATAGCGTAAAAAACTTTGCTGAGTTTAATGAAAAATTTCAATTCAATAGTTCATTTCATAAAGGTGAGATATTTCTGGAGATAGTGTATTATCACATAATTTATTCATACAGTTTTTCATTAGGTTATGTTTCTTAGCAGTATATAATACAAAATTTATATATAAGTAATATTTCTCTGACCTAATATTTCACCATTCTCTGTTACATGTCTTGCGAAGTGATATTAGTTCTACGATACGGATCGCATGTATTCGTTTCATTAGTTTGCAACTTTGGTTTTAAACATGATTAAATGTGTTTTAACTTAAACCTTTTCTATTTAAAATTTTAGTTCTTCGCACATATTAGTCTTTCACTTTTTGTTCATTTTTTACATTTTGTCATGGTTTTTTTACTTTTAAGAGAATTTAATCCAATCCTTGAAAAGTAGTGTCCTATTTTTAGACTTAATACGATGGAAAACCAACGTCCCTAATCCCTCTATTGTTCCAGATTATACTAGTTACAAAAAAACTATTCAAGACATCAAAGATTCTTCAATTAACATAAACACCTCAATACAATAAAAAAGCAATAATAATAATTAGGAAATAATAATAGCATCATATCAACACATTGCTTTAAATTTCTAACTGTAACGATAAGAATTACACTAATATAAGTTTGAAAAATATAAATATGTAAACAGTTAATAATTTCATAAAGCTTCTTTATAACAACAGTTTGAAAGTACCATCATATCATATTTAATTTTTAGGATAATGAATTTAAAGGTAAGTGAGAATATTTTTTTTTATTGCAACTTATACAATGAGTGTGTTTAAAATAATAAGCGCTTTTAGATAACTTAAAAACTTAAACAGAACTTCTGAACTATAATAAATAATATAATATGAAAAATGAATACATTTACATTAAGAGTGGCATAGATATAGCAAAGATCGCTTATAAGTGGCTGAAAAAAACGATAATACAAATGTCAAGGCAAAGGTGTTGTGCAGAGTCAATTAGCAAACTTCAGATAAGAGTGTTGTATAGAGAGAGTTCTGCAATAAATTAAGAGCTTTTTCGACTACCTTTTCATGACAAAACTTTTTCCCCACTTTTCATTAGGTACGAATGTAATTTAAGCAACTAATCCTCTTAACTGAAGGATATCATTCAATAATTTCTATCAGAAGTGGAAAGATGTATTACGGTGTAATAAAACCACAATTAAAACCTTTACATTTTGTCTTGTATCTTATGCTGCTACAAGATAATTCTACTTTGATGCTTATGCTGCGACAGACTCATGACGGTGCATAAAAAATAATGATTTTCTACCATTGCTTCATTCTATTTGCTTAATTCAGGGTTAACTGTATATAATATAATTACATTTTTATACTATTGTATAATGATTTTTTATTCTATATAGCAATATAAAAATGCAGCCAAAACTGTAGAGTTGGGAATTATAAATTATTAATCAGTCGTTTAAAAATTAATTAATTTGTTTTTCTTCAGAAAAAGGGTGACGATAACGAAATAACAAGTAAAAATGAAAAATAATATAAATTTGAAATTTTTTCATGAACCGTTTGTTGATTTTATTGTTATCTGCGTAGAAAAATATTTAATTATTTGTGAAATGTTGTGGTAGAAATTGTACTGCTACATTATGAAGAATTCAGAAAATACCATGGCCGTCAATGAACAAAACAATGGCTCCTATTTAAATAATTATTAAAATTACTTTAATATTGTTGAATTTTTTTATGAAGTACCAGGATCATGTGCCTGAGAGCCATTTTTGACAAGTGATATTCTCAATCACACACTGTGAACTTCATATCCCACGTTTATTGCATCCTATATTAAGCAGGTTCCCTAATTATTTGTCCGAGTATTCTGTTACATGTCATTGTAAGTGTCAGAGACAGATCCACTCTTTACGGTGCAACTTCACTTCTCAGTCCTCTTATGCAACAGGTGGCACTAGAGGTATGCAGTTGTGTTCTACAACCTCTCTGTGATACAAGTACTTTATACTTATATTTCTTAAATTATTATCAGTTTTTTCAGTGTATTCATTAGTCCTTAAAGCAATGAGTGAAAAGGGCGAGAAGAAATGTAGCAAGTATTTAGAAGAATTGCAAAGAGTGGAGACCATGTAGTGTGTACGATCCGCATCACGTTTTTCATTACGGAAAATGCAGTCTCAAAGATAATAGACGGAAATCACTAGGTGAAAACAAGGATAAATGGGCTTGTGTTAATTTTGTAAAAATCAAAACAGAGGAAACTCAGCAAGCAAAGAACCTAATGAAGTTGTAACCTCAAATGAGGATGACTTTGAGGGCAGTAGCCTAGCTGTAAAAAAATTCATTTCCATAAAACTGCTCGAGATCAAAATTAAAATCGACAGTATAGAAAAGTCCATGTACTTTTTAGCAAATACATATGACGAAATACTAAAGGAGTTTAAACAATTGTCAGAAGAAAATAAAGCCCTATGAAGTGATATTGCAGTTTTGAAGAGAAATGAAGTGCAAAACAGCAATACAGTTCAGGATCTACATGAAAAACAGGCTGAGCTGGATTAGTATGGGAGAAGGAAGAACATGGAAATTCATGGGATCGCTCAGGAAGCAGACGAAAACATCCTGGTGCTGTTAAAAAAGTTAGCTCAGAAAAAAGGCGTCATCCATCGGGCTCACAGACTACAAAACAGACGAAATGGCAAGCCCTCCACTATACTGGTACAGTTTATGTCTGCAGCCAAAAGGGATGAATGGCGGAGACCGGGGAAGAAGGCTAGAATTCCGAAAACCTATTTCATCGAAAATCTCTGCTCAGAGTATCGGACCTTGCTGATGGAGACTGAACAGAGAGCAAAAGCCAATAATAACAACTACTTTAGGTTTCAGGGATGGAAGATCCTAGTAAGGATGAAAGCAGACGACAAGCAAGTGTTAGTGATTAAGTCCTTTAGAGACCTTAGGAAAATAGGTTTGGCTTAAATAATTAGGTATTAAGTAGAACATTTTTGACACTGTTAGGTTTATAACTAATTATGCTATAAAAAATGTAAAACAGATTTGATGAAGGTAAATGTAAAGAAAACATATTTTAAATGTATAACAATCATACAAATATATCAAATTTCAAAACAAAACGTTTTTTACAGTAGAGTAAAAGTGGAATTTTTTCAATAGAACATTTATTTACAGTAAGTGAAAAACTGAGCATAACATGAAACGGGGATTACATTTTTTGAAAGCATTTGTTTCAAAGCCTAAGTTCTCTTGTGGTTTGACAACGAACTATGTGATAAAAAGAAAAAAAACTAGTTTCATCTGACGTTAATCTGCCGATGTAAACATTCTTTAACATGTAAACACTTTAAGTAAGCACTGCTTGGAAATCTTAGAACGGATAGAGAGAAAGCCCTAAAGTGTCCTCTTAGTAAGCTAATATATTTTAACTTGAAAATAAAAATTTAGCATGCTGTAAAACTTAATTTTTTATTTTCGTGAAATTGTTTTCTAAAATTAAAAGGTTTGCAAGAGTTTTTTTTATAAAGTGCAACCTGGTAACCAAAAACATAAAATAATCAGGAGAGGTCATACCCAAGCCAGTTAAAATAACATTTTCTCGGAATACACGAAATTTAATTGAATATCCTGGAAAGAATCCTATTCTATAATGCTTAAATTTCTTTTCAAAAATTAATACTTATGTGTTATAAGTGATTCGTGTGTACACAAAACAAGAAGCTATAACAGTTATGTTGGATTCAAAAACAGCAATTATGTTGTCTATAAACTCATATGACAGTCGACTTTAAATTTCCTCTTTCTGATTCTGGAACTGAAGCAGAATTACCAAGTAGGTGGTCACTGCTCCTGCTATCTTAGTTAGGATATCGTTTTTAATTTTGAAGAGGTGAAGTCCAGAAAATGTAGGTGTGTCGGTAGTTACTTGGAGAAGAAACCTCTCCAACTGTGTCCTCATAGCAGGATTAATATCCTTATGGATCTTTTTGCAGATCGTTATGATAATCTTATCAATTGACTTAGTGACGTCATCGGCAGATCGAACCATCACCACCATATAAATAATGCTAGCCAAAGCCCAGATAAATGGGAATATAAACTTTATGTAGTTACCTGACTCATAAGTCAAGACAGCATAGTATAGGTTGAATACGATACTGAATATCAAATATGAGGTAGTGGCCATCAGCTGATCGCAATAGAAGGCATTCGCCTGGTGTACAGCATCAACCAGCAACCAGTAGATGTTCAACAGAGTTCTCACCTCACACTTTTGCGAGTTAGAATTTTCTTGTGATATTTCAATATATGGCATATGCTGATTTTCCATTAGTCGTCCGAAACACTGTCGGGCTAGTTCTTGCTCGATCCTGATGCTGATGTATTTAAAACTTTTAGACAAATATTGAGTGACATCGGTGAAACTAACAAATAAAGAAGTCAATCGAAATATAGTAGCTAAGTAAGACACATAACATATTGAAATAATTACTTGATTTTCCAGCGAAATTATTGTAGTTATTCCCCATTTAACTACATCATACGTAACAAGGGCTGCAGGGACAAAGTAGGCTACTGAGAACCTGATGTTCATTCTGGATTCCGGTTGCTGATGCCTAAAATCATTCCAAGTGTCCTCAACACTGTCCAAGGTTTTTTGTAATTCGACAAAGCACTGATATTTTCTGATATTGCTGACAAAGACAACGACTGATGTCAATGACAAACCGGAAAACTCCAGAATCATTACCGCTGTGGTAGTATTAGTGGTCCAATAAGAGGGTAAGTTGGCCAGTGTATTGAAATAAAAGAGATACATCCAATAATATGGGAGTGTCGCTTGAGCTGCTGTAGAGATCGAACTCCATGTGAACCATGATGGGGAAAATCTCCATTCTTGCCCTCCGTTTGGCACAGAAGAGTAGGTCAGAAAAAATCCCCCAAGTACTTGGCTGGTTAAAATGACTGTTTTTGAAAAAACCGGCATTGTGTAGAAGTTTGCGAATGATGTTTAGCTCTGTTACTTCACTACATATCAGTCAAAGTTGCTAACAACTATGGAGTTCTCTATCACTTATTATGAAGCGCTCGATATTTTCTTTTTATAAACATTTTTCGTAATTGACTTGCCATTAGCTGTCATATATTTAAATATGAGTATAATAATTCAATCACACTAAGTGATTTCTACTTTGTAGAAGAATGTGTCAAAGTGGGCTCTTATACCACAGCACTTTTACTATAAATAATGATTTATTACTAACATATAGCCTATTACCTTTTAGTGTAGATTTTCTTGAATACCTGTCAAGTAGACAAGCACTTGTAGAGGAATAGTAGAAAGATGTAGAAAAATATAGCATAAAATATTTATTCAGGAGAACATAGAAACTTATAACTTACTTAGTTACGAAAACAGCATTTCGAATTTAGTATGGGATTTAGGTGAGATCAAAGACTAACCTTTGAGAACACTCTTTGACAGCCAAGTAAAAATATAGATTAGACTATTTCTGATAGAATTTTTTAAACGAAACGCGTTCTCTACTTAGGGAGTGCAGAAAAATTTGTATATTTTAAAATTAGCCAAGTAAGCAAATTTAAATATATCTGGATTGGAATACTGTAAACAAAAATATTAAAATAACGGAAGACAAATGTATGGTACAACTGGTGCTCTTTTTTTATCTCAAACGACCGTCTAATTAACAAAGTCTGAGTTTTTTTAAATGTGAAATTTAGGCGAGATTATTGTTATTGCTTACCATCCATATCCTATCAGATGTACCGTATGTGTGTTGCAGCGAAATTCTTATGCTTCTCCATACTAACTCCCTAGCTTAAGAGACGAATTACGGTCACCCTTTTAGAATCCCTTACTACGTGAAGACCAAAATGCAATTAAATCGCGAGTCAATGCAGTCCAGAATATCCATGTAAAACTTCAGTAAAGTCAGTATTTAGATTATTGGAGTAAAACAGAGACACTATTATATTTTTATATTCATACTATAGATAGTAGGCATAAACATAACTAACCTGTTTTTTGTTTATAATATAAGGTCGTTAGATATTGTAACATATTTTAAAAAATGGCAAAATTGATTCTGATTACACTTGGTACAGTGTTGTATTTGTCAATAAAACCATTAGACTTTTATTTATTAAGATTTCTTCTTTATTGAAGACTGGGCCTTTCTAAGACATTTTACTTAGGAAGCAATAGAGAAATAAAATCACCTCACAGAAGTATCAGCAAAATTTAACTATTTTGATAGTTAAAGGTGCCTTAATCAAAACATGCAAAATTTACATTGGGCAGAATACCTTAATTAGAAACTAATAATTAGCGCAGTATAAGCAGGTTTCGGTATAGGTTGATAATGTATTTCCTTTACTTACTACTTAAATGCAATAGTTCAAAACATTTTTGAACACTCTTATATACATTTAAAAAAATAGTTTAGTATTACCGACTAATTGAGTCTAGTAATACCTTAAACTTATAAGTAATATTGTAACAATTAAATTAGTAAACAGAGTTTTTTAAATTCTGTTCCAACTGCTTTTTATTTTTCACTTCTGATTTGCCTTTGTCAAAAATACCAGACGAAATGTGCAATAGACACTCAAAACTTGTATTCTAATCGTGTTAAGTTGATAACCCATAGCGAAGAAGGACCTCACTATATAAGATATTTTTAACGTGCTTTAAATCATGTAGGACTTTTGGTGTTGCACCACAAATCCTGCACGATTTTAAAGGTTTGGCCATAGATCTTTATAAAGTATGGGTTACGTTAATAATTATCAAATATGTTAATTCTAGTTGGTAGTATTTCTAATATCTGAAGAATTATGTGCTCGCTTTTCTTTTGCTCAATTATGTACTTTACTTTTCAAATGCTAGTTGTATTGGCTTACGGAAACATACAAATGATCGTCGAGCATTCTGCCATATTTTTTTTCTTCCATTGTTATCTAGAGTCGTAAAATTCATAATGCAAATAAATACTGTTTTCTTACCTCCGACACAAGCCGTTGTTTGTAATACGAGTTGCTTCCAAGATGTAACCTAATTTTATACTCTTTGAGACAGATAGGAATTACAAAGTTCAAAGATAATATAGGTATACAAGGTGTTGATTTTTTTACTATTTAAAACAAACTTTTTTAACATGCTTTATTTAACAATAATAGCTAAGTGACTTTGTAGGGCAAAGTCATCTATAGATCTATAGCAAAACTATAAATAATTCAAACTTATAATAAATAATTACAAATAATAATCGATAGAAATCATTTAGTTTTACTTAATATGTTTTGTTAGATTGGTAAAATTCAATTTCAACAAAAATTTTTTTTTTTACTACTACTGGTCACGGTGAATGATTTTTCATCACATATAAGCTGCATGATTATCACTACTAGCTATTTTGAAGACTCTGGTTTAAACAATATGAAGTACAGCCACACTTTGGACGTAAAACAGCGTTTTACGTTCAGATGTAAAACAGCTTTTAAACTATGTATTCCCAGATAAATATATCGGAAGAAGAGGAACAGTAGATTTACCGGCATAATCTCCTGATTTAACCCCTTTTGATTAATTTTTCTGAGGCCATTTGAAAGACCAAGTTTAGCGAACAAAACAAGATTTGCTAGAAGCAATAAACAACGAGTTGTCAGCGTTTTATCATCGCCTGGAATATTGCCAAGAAACCGAGAGGGAAACCATTTTCACACCTCCTATAACAAACTAGGCAGGAGATTTTGTTTTGCTATTGTTATAACCACTAAAAATGTTTAGTGTGAAATTAAAGTAGTTAAAGTAACTTCGTAACTTTCTGCTGTATTTACAGTTTACTTTTAAAATATTTGAACCGCCACCACTCTGAAATAATATAGCTTTTGAAGTGCGGTTTCTGCCTCACTTCTTTGCTTAACCATCCCTTTAAAATGATTTGCATTTCAACCTATTCTTCCATAAAAAGTTTTATACTGAAACCTCGTAGACCGTTCTCTTGGAAGAATAAAAAGACCCTAAATATAGTAATCATCATGAGTGTTGAAGTTTTGAAGCTTCATGTAATATGGTTGAAAAACCAATAACCAATCTTTAAATCAGTATTGAAACTTTCGTGCGCCACCATATTATTTAGAATTAACGTTTTAAGGCTTAATTTTCGGTATGATACTCTAATAATTAACCTTTAAAAAGATATGCACATGGATATATGCTTCCTTTTAAGTGTTTTAGACTACTTATGAGTCAGCCCCCTGAGATGGTGAAGAGCTACTGATCGCATCACAAAGTTGAGTTATTTGTGCTCTGTCACTGTACAGAACGTTTTAGTACTTTTACAAGTACAGAATATATTCGACCGTTTCATTACTTCTCAGCACCCTGTATGTAAGTAAATAAAATTATATATTGATACGCCTAGATATATTGAAACCAATTGGGTATCGATGTAAAACCTTCGCTATTCTTATAAAAATATATCAACTTTTTATTTTTAAAGGATAATAAATTATGCTCTCCCCCTTTGCTAAGAAGGGTAGAAGGGGGTAATTTAAAATGTTCAAACTGCTACCCCTATCTTGTAACATGTAATTTTAAAGGTGAACGCTATATAAACACAATGAAATGAATAAAACATCCCTTCAAAGTTTCTAGAAAACGTTATAGCCAAATAATCCCTTACATCTCAGTGTTATTTATGTCCGGATACGCCTGGATATATTCCATATGGATTAATATATCACTGCACAACCTTCACTATAGTTATTAAAAACACGTTTTTGAATTTTTTAAGGATAAAATATTTCCCCACTTTTTAAAAGAGGTCTTGAAGAGGGTAATTTTAAACTTTCAAAATTGAAACCCCCATTATTTGACGCGTAATTTTTTTTAAGGTGTATTTAAAATAAATATAAAACCACAAAAAAAAAAACATCTGTAGAAAGTTTTTAGAAAAGTAATGGGCAAATATTCCCTTACATTTTAATGGCACGCAGTAAACGACACCTCTTACCAAAAACTATGCACACCTCAAAAATTAAATTCTACGTAAAGAGTTAAGCTGTGCACCTTAAAGTATCACAAACAGATATCATGTATGCTTGTGTTGATATGTGAAATTATGTGCAAATAACGCAAAAACAATAATCTGTAGAAACAATGCAAATGTTACCACATATAAGTGAAGGTTCCTGAAAAATTTAGTCTATGGTTTTGTTATTTCTCGAAATATAATGCGGGCAGACAGATTTCGACAATCCAGGTGCGATAGTTGATATTTTTTTGTATTTTTCATAAATAAAAATACAATGTATGTATATATAAATTGTTTAAATATGGCTATTGCCATTTATACAATTTAACGTAAATAAAAGTTATTTGACAGGTATTTGGTCTTCCGATCATATGTTAGTTTGCTTATTTAAACACATATGTGACAGATACGGCCAAATACAAAATTAATTGAATCGCAAAAAAGTAAAGCGCTCTGTGGTGTAATGGTAGCACACATTCACCGGCAAGTGAGAGATCCGGGTTTTCGACTCCCGGCGGAGCAAGTACTTTTTGTGATTCAATGATTATTGCAATTAAATAAAGTTATTGCCATTTATACAATTATATATATATATATATATATATATATATATATATATATATATATATATATATATATATATATATATATATATATATATATAAAAGGACTAAGAAGCATATCTCGGTTGATATAAAAGTTATCTTTATATATAGTCGATTGGATTCAGTTACAGTGCTGCTACAATTGAGTTTGCCTTTTTTCACCGTAAATTTACTATATATAATTTTTCACATTTCTGCTTAAAGTGTCAACAGCTGTTATACTGTCAGTAAAATTTGGATAGTAACAAAATACGGTAAATAGTAGGATTTATTAAAATTAAAAAAATTAAAAGATCACTTTTTTAAGATTTCTTGTTATTGTTTACAAAAAACAATTATCTAAATCGGCCAAGCTGTTCTTAAGATTAGCGCTTAGTTTAAAACATTTTTATTACCCACTTTTACTGAAATGACTGTAAACTCTTCAGATATATATTTATTTATATTTAATCACCCAAGCTTGTTTTGATTAAATAATTATATATATATATATATATATTTATATATATATATATATATATATATAATTATTTAAACAAAACAAGCTTGGGTGAAAATTGATTAATTAATTAGAAAATTGTCTCTCCCGATTTCTGCCAAATACAGATTGTGAAACAATTCAAATCAGCTGTCTGCTCTTGGACTATGGATACAGAAAAATATTTTAAAATTATTGATATTTCATTTTTTTTATTATGTAAAATATTTCATGATTTTTACGATTTGACAAAAAGATATGAAGTGTCCAAATGTATTTCAACTCCATGCGAAAGGAATAAGTTTCTTCTTCTGAAATATTAATTTTGAGATATTATTTCTGCCACATTTTAAACCATCAAAGCGTTCATGTCGATACTCATAATGGGTTCAAAATACATAGTTTTTTTCAAATTCACATCTTTTATGTAAACACAATTATAGGGTAAATTCATCTATGAAGCTAGTTAGAGGTTCCATTGTGACAAATATTTTCCAACAGACAGCTTAGTCCTAACAAAGATCACCTTTTTATCATGAAATATTTACATGAAATATGTTAATTTTATCTGAAATAATTTTGTGAAGTTCTCCTGACAATTGATCGTGTTTGGGATATCAAACGATTCACAAACATAAAAACTATATTAAAATGATTAAGTATGTTCGTTTGTAATAAATTACACTTGAAAAAATTTGGTATATTTGTTTTTAAGAAATTAACCTAATTATTCATGTTATGAAACCTACTAATACATAGTGAGACTTTTCATTTAACATTACACGCAGATCGAAAATTTAAGAGGGTCCAAGTTATGTTAAAAAACAAAAAAACATTCAGGCTATTATAATTTATTTTAAAATAGTTTAAGACTTTAAAATGTGATAAAATATTAATAAATTCTAAAAAGGTTATTTGAGAGTATTAAAAAAGTTTAATCTTTACTAGACATTACAAAACGATTATCAAATCACCCAGGGAAAAGTGGCAAACCAATTACTTTCATAACTTTCTTGATATTTTTGTTTTCATGGATTTAAAATTTCCCTTATCCTTTAATGCTTTGAAAAACAATCACTCGAACTAATATATGTTAGACAAGCATGTGACAAGCACTCGATTTCACATTATTTTTTGTTGCAAAAGAGAAATTATAAGAAAATTATCGTGTATCGAAGAAGTTTTCAAAATGAAAACCTCTATAATGCGTTATTTCTCTCATTAAGAAAATCAAAAAATTCCGTTAAGCATCAGTACAGTTTATATTCCATTGTCTTCAACAATAACAAAGAGGGAAAAAATTGTTCAGTAACGCCAGAAGATAGAGAAACGAGTACAAAGAAAGTTTCAAGTATAAAACAGTTCCTTGATTTTGGTTTACACGAAAGAAACGATCTGTGAAACAAAGGACTCTGAACGTTGGCAGCCATTGTTGTTGTCATAAATACACATGTGGTGTCACTGGTTAAGAGACTGCTGTATATAATTTTAGCGAGTCTTTTGAAAGTGTTCAAACAGTTTTTTTTGTATGTTTGAATCCTTATCTACCTCTTCTTTACTTTTTTTAGGGTTTTTATTTTTGTATGTACTAATACCCTCACCATCTGACGAAGCGAATAGATTAAAATCCTTGAATCGTTGTGTAATACCTTTCGTAACATATAAAGATGGAAAAGAATATGAAATTCATTGTTATTGTTTCAAACATTCCATCTTCACTTTAAATAATGAAGTGTTATTTGTTTTCACCAATAAAAGTATTTGGCACACAATACCACCTTCACGAGAAACATATTAATTGAGTTATATAGAATAAACAACATCAAGAATATCAATGAGTAGTATTTGGACAAATTTTGGATCTCTTTCCAAATCTACTTAATGATCTCCAGTCAATTAAAAAAAATTTGTGAACAAACATGCTTCTCATATACTTTATGACTCACTTAAGGAAACGTGCATAAATTAAAAGTAATCATGTAAAACTAAGATAACAAAGCCGCCCAATAGTAGGATTGCCTTGCGATTGTATTGGAATGGAACACATTTAATTTTTATAGATTAGAAATGAAAATTAACATGGGCAACATTTCTGAAAGTATCAGTAATTTAAATACATATATAGTGATGATTCTAGTGATTGAACTAAACAAATGTTTTACTACAAATATAACATATAACACAAAGTTTACTTTTTTGCTATTTATTCTCCTGAAAGCAAGAACCAGAAGAGACCTCTATTTACACTAAAAAGGACCACTGTTTAAGGGATCTTGGCTCTTGCTCCCGGAGTGATAGCTTGAGAAAGATAGTTTTAGGGGATGTCTAATGTTGAGATTGCATGAGGAGGGGTAGCTGGATCTTAGCCATGTCTCCTTTGAACGAGAGGAGACTGGCTCTCTTCGAGCCTCTTCTAGCCAAAACAGGTAGGAGAAGATTCTCTCTAATTTTTAGGATAGCAATAGCTTAAAGCCCTAATATACTCACTAGCTATTCTCAGCTATTCATGGCAGTAGACTACACCTATTTGACCTAGCGGTCCTTTCTGTAACCCGTTATCTCGATATTTTATTTTCAAGAGTTCCTTTTTTATTTCGTTTTATTAATTAACTCGATATGAGAATGCGTACAAAATAAATTTATTTACATTATAATAAATATGGTTTGTAAAATTTTCTATAATATTTATCTAAAAATTAGGTAAATTAGGTTTTGTCAAAGAAGCTATTTTTGGTTGTTATGTTCAATGTAATAAAGGAGCGATAACAAAGTTTGTGTTTACGTTACTCGCTGTGTTAATTTGTTTATAGATCAAAGCCCAACTGTACGGCAGGAATACGCCAATTAAAAATGGCTGTCAAATGAGTTTTTTGTTTACTTTTTGAAACATAGGTTGCATAGTTATCAAATAAAATACTTATATTTCATTTAGGAATTCATGTAATAATATATTCGAATTATAAATCTTTAAAGTTTTCTTCACCATTTCATATAAAATTACCGTAATTTAAAACTATATCAAAGACAGTTTAAAACACTTCCAATAGCAGATTGGATGGAGGGAGGTTTATCTGTTTGATGTCATAGAGTGATCAGTGATGCCTTGTGTCTGTCTAACCCGCTTATCACTTGGCACAAGACTGATTGAAAATTTGGTTATGTATTGTAAATTATAGAAGACAAGGACACCATGTTTATAAAGGCGTGCCGAACAACATTACTCTAAGAAACAAACGAATTACGCCTCGTGTTTGCATCACAATTATTTCAGGCGTCAATTTAGTTAAGTGAATATCCAGTCTGCAACTCTTCCATATTAATTTACTGTTTAAAGAAACAAACATTGTATTTCATATTTACTCACCAAAATGAAACATCATCTTTAACAATTGATTAATCATATTTAGTAGATTTCAACACTAAACATTATAATAAAGTCATAGATGTTTAAGGACATTATTTATTTATATCATTATAACACTCCAAAGTATTATAATGCTCATATATATTAAGAGTGCATCATAAACCATTGACTTACATTACTTAAGAAAGTCCACCTCCATAACTAAATCTCCCATTTTCTCATGGCCTTCTTGACCTTTCAGCTAGATTTGTTTATTCAATTTTTAAAATTAAGAGGACTTAATATTTTCCTCACACCGAAATTGCTATTAATAGTTTTTGTCCTAAAAAAAAATTTAATTTTATTTCTGTTCTAGAATTGTAAAATCTTTACCTTTATAAAAACACTTGTCATTAAATGAGAGAATACTATAACAAATAATAATTTTCAAACTTCTTACACCAAATACATTATCTTATATTTCAGTTTTACTCTTTAAAATCCTTTTAGAATGTTAAAGTTGCGAATTTCTCGATTTAATAACACATTTTTTTGTTAGAAAGATTGCCACCATTTTTTTATATTTTTTTACAATGATTAATTTTGTTTTTAATGGAGTAAAAATTTCGAAATGTGTATTATTCGCTGTGTCTGCACTTGTTTGGCTGTTCAGGAATAGGTACGGGGAAATACATCAACCCTTTTCAGACAAACTTCATAAAGAGATTTCACTACACTCAGCATACAATTTAGTTTACTCTTATGTCAAACATTTTGTAATTGGTATTTTTCTTATAAGTTTAACAAAGAATATAGGCAAAAATCTGACAAAGCATTAATTAGAATACCGATATGTATATTTCTTTCTAAATTAGGTTTCACTTGATTCACTGCAGAAATCTCCTGGAACAAGAACTCCTGAGGATGGTACCACGTGGTTTACCTCGATCTGTAAAACAACGATAGCTTCTCAACCTTTTTTGTTTCATGCAACAAACATAATTTAAACGTCAACTAGAAAATTGGAATTGCTACCCATATTTTTTTTGTCACAAGTCCTATGCATGTGGTACATGTGGATCAGTCTACTTAATAAACAATCAATGAATTTTTCTACCAACACTTAAATTCACTCTGTTGACATCGGCTCTGTCTTACATTACATCATGGCTGGTGTTTTAAGAAATATACATATTACAGTATATTATAAGCACTGTATTGTTCTCTTGTGCTAAATTTTACAACCTTAATATCGAATGTAAGAAAACATTAAGGGAATCTATGTAGTGTAAGAGGCCCTCTTTGACAATTACATTACGGGGCAGGCGGGCTGCTTTGAAGGCGGCTTTGGCAGTCATCCACCCAACGGCCGAACCCACTAAATTGCACCATCGGCCAATTAAATAGCATTTAACAACTTCAGACTAGTTTACCTAATTTACTAAGATTAGCTTCTACATTATTTTCATGGTGACAGCAGAATGACATCTAATCCTAGGGTTAAAATAGAACCGCCTGTAAAAAACATGTGTTTCGGAATATTACCTATATTTTTACATAAGTTTGCAGCCCTAAAAGCTATTGAAGTAACGAATTTTGGCCTTAAATATAACCTTAACTAACTACCCTTCCCTACATGTTCAAGGATATACAACATAGGACTACGCCACACTACATGTAACGTAACTGTCTTCAGATGCCTTTAAAATTTCTAGTCCATTACCTCATTTCATTCTAGAAATGTACTGTGTACATGTTGACAGGAAAAAACCATGCAGAAAGACATTATTATATCTCCGTTATGAGAAATTAGCTTATTGTGCCAGCCTACTTTGTGATATGCAGCCAAATGCCATGGTTGGACATGTACCATCATAAAACTAATTCAAATCTATGTAAACATTAATGTTAATGCAAAATTTAACGTCTAAAGATGACATCGAAATATTTTCCTCATTAAACACAGAATGTTCCATTTAGTTAAACTTCATAATAGTGACTATATAATAAAACTATACACATTAATTTTTCTTTATGCTGTTTACGGAGTCACCAAAAGATTATGTTGCATGTGTTGGGGATAGTTAGGCTGCATTTTTGTAATATGTAAAATTTTTTAAATCTCATGTGCTTGTTTGATTACAAATTTACTTATTTGAATTTTATCTTTGTCAGTATGGTTACCAATAACACTAATGTAAAAACGTTCGATAACCTTTAGTCAAATCTAATATAGGGATATGCACAACAATGAAACTGAATGTTTTTAGTGTAGTTTTATGCAAACGTATTTTGGTCAGCTCGTTTTCGGGTTTTGGGCGGACAGATACACAGGTAAATATACGTACAACATACGCAAATACGTTTTTCCAGGCCTTCAGTTGATATTCTTTTACATTGTGTTCCAAGACTCTTTCCATGAGAAAACCATACTTCAGTGCGCATAAGGATATTGAAATGTAAAAAGATATATTATAATGGACTACGGACTTTTGCCATAATTTTGTGTTACAAAATCAAAACCACCATTCTTTAAAACTTATATTCACTGTTTTCCTCAGGTATAAGATCCTTTCATGTCTGATTAAATCCTTATAATTTAAGGTTAATCTCCTGAAAAAAGAGTAAATCATAGATTTAAAAACATCACGTTTGTGTTGCTATAGTTTTGAACTATAGAACATATTTGACGGTTATATTATACTTACGAACTATAAATCGCTCCTATTAAACTTTAAATTACTATCCGTATATGACACAACACAAAGGGCTACTAGATTATTGATACTTTGCATTCACTTGACAGGAATAAAGATAAATATGAAGTCATATATGTTACAATACGTGGGTGTTTCCTCTTGGGAAGAATGTGCAAGTTTTTGTGCACACCAGCGTTGACTTTAGTCTGCGTTTCTGCATAATAATGTTCTCCCGTCTGGACAAACGGCGTTTACATGAGGGAAATATATACTTAAATAGTTCCATATAACTTCCATAAACGTTCTTTTATTCATTTTTGAACGTTACAAAAATGTTACTAGTGAATTCTGTTCATATTTACCAAAACTTACTTATTGAAGTTATTGACCTGTATATCTAATTTTATTGGCAGAGCTGTAGTATTATCTTTACAGTTGCACTCTTGGAAATTATTTTTTTTACCAATATCAAGACTGGTGCAAATAACTATTGAACCCTCTATATATTGCAAATTTCACGATGATATACATTGCCTTTTTCAGTATCGTATCATCACTAGTACCATGTGCTATCACGTATATAGTGAGTTTGTCAACCTTAAATTTCCAGGCTAATTGTTTATCTCATATGCTTTGTGTTGGTGTTAGGAATATCCTTCGAAGAGAATACTTTATCAATATCATCAACCATTTTCAGTTGCACATCACAAGTAACCCTATGTTATTAAATGTAACCGTCATTATCCTAAATTGTTTTTATACTTTTCGGTATTAAAAATTTGTTTTGTACGGTTTTAAGCTTTAATATGTATTATATTTTTAAATAGTTTTTATACCTATATAAAATTATCATGTAGCTATAAAAACTCTTTGCTAGGTTTTCTTGATTGACCATGTTTTTAATCATTGGGGTACAGATATGTTTTACTTTTTGATGTAAAATCATATTTCAAAATTATTTTGAGATTTACAAAAGGCCAAGTTCTCGTTAGATGTTTTTATTTCATATTGCAATTATATACTTGTAATTTTCCAAAGTACGATTAAAATAATACATTTTTTTAATTAAAAAATGGCTTCAGTAATGTAATTTAAATTATTTGGTAAAATTATTTAACAAGTTACGTATATTCACAAAACATTTCTTCTTCTGTTGTTTTAGCTAAGTCTTCATTTGTAAAACTTATTAGAATTGTGGACCTTTAAAGGCTGACTCTTACAATTATTTTGCTGTGCAGAATTCATATGTTTACGATTTACAGGCATAACATTTTGGACCAGGATTTAAACTAGATTGTTGACTGAGTGTATTAAAACCTTTTCCAAAGTTCATAAAAAGGACTTTTAATACTCTTACCCAAACGATAACTGCAAACACATTGGGACACAGGTGTGAAGTTATAGAGACATTTACAAACAGGATAGGTTATATTACTGAATTTTATTTCTATCGCTAAACATATAATCAGATAATTATAATTATAAAATAAACATTTCAAATATTTCAACTATAAAAAAACACAGTAAAGCGGTAATCCAACCAACTCAATTCAAAGTTTTTTTATTCGTTTATTTGCTCTTCTGTTACTAGTTTTTAAATTATTAACTATTGAATATTGTTGAATTTAAACAGGGGAATACTTTCTTAAATAACCTTTACAGTAGTTTATTAAACACAATAATTTCAAGTACAAAGATCAAAATTTAAAATCTTTCCAAAAGCTTTATCAAAAAAATGTCTTAAAATAACCTAAATTATGTTCAAAACTTAATAACTCAAAATTAAAAGTGGATTTTTTTTGCGTTGGGGTATTGGGGTGGATTCACAGATCCTCACACGTCAACCTGAGCTTATCGTGTGCCCCTTTGATGCTAGAGGGGTAAGCCTATCTTTGTGCCCTTAATTAGGCTAAGAAGCTTTTCCCCGATACTAGCATCTGGTTCGTCGCCTGGTTGTTTATCACCGAAAAGAGCCCTACTCCTTGCTCCCAGTCTCTCACAATCCAGTATTATGTGTTTTGCAGTCTCTTCAGACTTATTGCAGAGTCTACACTCCGAGTCCTCATTTCGTAAACCTAGAGTGTTTAGGTGTTTCCTGAAGTGGCCGTGTCCAGTGATCAAGGCAATCACTTGCTTAACCTGATCCCTGCCCAGCCCCATCAGCCATCTGGTGAACACGGAGCTAGAATCAGCAAGCAGTCTTTTGCCGAGTGCTTGTCCTTGGTGACTCTGCCACCGCAAGCGGTGTGTCTTCCTGGACCATTTGTTTATACCTTGATAAGCAGCTGACTTGCTTATACCACAACTCGGTTCTGGACCGGTGTATGACATGCTTGCTCCGCTTTTGGCAAGCCTATCGGCGCATTCGTCGCCACCTATGCCTGTATGGCCCGGTACCCAACCAAGACGTACAAAGTTGCGTGATCCAAGCTTGCAGAGAGTGTTGAAGCACTCCCACACAATCAGGCTATCCTCAATCCTACTGACTAGTTGGTGCAGTGCTGATTCACAGGATTTGCCTTGCTGGTATGCGTGTTGGTTGCGATGAAGGGGAGTGTCTGAGAGAACTCCCTTTCTCAGGTGCCTCTCCACCAGTCTTTCTAATGTTTTCAGTAGAAACGAAGATAAACTGATGGGCCGAAAAGATTTAGGGACAGAATAGTCCGCTCTCCCTTTTTTAGGGATAAAGACCACTCTGTTGAGACGCCAGACTTGTGGAATGTACCCATAAGCTAGGCTCGCCCTGAATAGTTCACATAGAAGGGTGAGGAGATTCTCCGGCCCTTGTTGAAGCAGGGCCGGAAATATTCCATCCCCTCCTGCAGATTTGAAAGGGGCAAATTTGGAAATTGCCCATTTGGCTTTAGAGAGAGTGACAATCCAAAGTGGAATTAAAATCAAAGTTTCATAAGCAATTTAAAAACAATAATACATTTCGAAAATTAATTCAAATTAAATAATTTTATTCTCTTTTACACGTAAAACTAAATCGAATTAAATTAAAACTGCTTTAAAATTTCTTTTTTGCCATATGTAAGACAATTCCTGTTCTTCTTGTTGCAGTTGGCTCAAATACAAAGTTTAAATTGAACCTTAATTGTGTTTCAACAAAAATATTATGGTAAACCTTGAAATCTTGATGTATTACTTTTTATGACTGAAGTATTAAAATATGCTGTCTATTGCAAACAGCATAAAAATATGAATTAAACTTTTAAACTGTACTTCAAAATCTTGCTTTATCTTGTAATGTCTTGCAATCTTCCACTAAGAAATTCAGTTAGCTTTTGAATTATTTTTAGCAGAAATCTATTAAGATAATAAAAATTTCCATTTAACAAGTAAACCTAATAAGTTGGTAATAATATCCCCTACTAAAACCGTAATCCGAATATACAATTTCTACACACCGTTTTCTTGAACATGTTTGTTTTAATGCATCCGTTCTAACGGACACAATAAAATAAAACACAATCAAATAATACGCTAAAGGCTAAAAGATGTCACAAACTTCGAGCGCCGGGGTCTTATATAGCTAAAATACTGCACCTTCCCAAATCTACATGAGATCACCGACGCCCCTGAATGGCTTTCACCAATCCAATCTACTGGTTGAAAAAATTAATTGTCCCTCGTCCTACACTGTTGAAGTCAGTCCTAGTATCCTACGTTCCGAGAATGAATTAGACTGTCTGTATTTTTAACTACCTTCTTAAATGCTTCCTTGAGAAAGGACATTTGTATATACCTATTTTAACAATTATACTTATATTCTAAATTATTTGTTGAATCTATCTTCGTATAATTATTTAGTAATTAACTTCAAACAGAATTCTCGGTAAACTACTGACTTTATAAATGTTTTCAAATGGAATAAAACCTTTATAAATTTAATTCGGAACAAATCTACTTATTCTTTCTAATATCATGAGAACCTAAATTAAATAATAGTAATATATCTTCGAAGAATTATATATAAATTACAAATTCCATTATATCCCAAAGTATATTTTATATAAAGTTTCTTCAATAGTAACTTATTAATTGTTATATTTACAAAATTATATTAATACATTTTGATCAAATTATCTTATTTAACAAACGTGAATTTCTCTTATTCGATTTTCGTGATCGCAGCTCCAACCAAAGTAAACAAAAAGTACATTAAAGAAAATATTGCCTGTCTAAGTCTATCTTAGTAATAATTATGAAGATCAAGTTTAAAAAACTGAAAGCTCTTGTACACATTAATGTCATTTTATAGGTTTTAAATTAATTTATTCACTCATTCTTCACAGTATTTTAATGCTGAAGTGTACGCTTAATTTTACTTACTTTAATTTATTGATACATTCAAATTTTTATTTCCATCATGAGCCTAAACAAGAATATTAAACCATATAGACGAGGACCTGCTTTGTAAATGTTTCAATTTTACTTTTAACCAGTGTAATTTTTAATCAGTGACCCGTTTAGGACTGATTAGCGGCATTGTACAATATTAATATAAAATTTTAATTTGATGTACTAATAGAACTATGCTTTAATTTAAGATTTTCCACTGATTCCATTCAGACCATCACCCTGACATTACAAAAACAAGGTAGTTACTTCAAAAAAGCAGATATATAGGTGCACTAATGGAGTACCAAGCTTTATTGCTTGGTATATAGGCTCTATATATATATAGGCTCTGTAGTGTAATGGTAGCACACTTACCCGGCAAGTGAGAGATCCGGGTTCGAGTCCCGGCGGAGCAAGTACTTTTTGTAATTCAATATTTATTGAAATTAAATAAGGCTATTGCCATTTATACAAATTTAATATAAATAAAAATTCGTTTGACAGATATTTGGTATTCCGATCATATGTTAGTTTGCTTATTTAAACGCATATGTGACAGATACGGCGAAATACAAAATAATGTAATCGTAAAAAGTAAGGTAATTTTCTCGTTTATACAGTTATACGAGAAAATTTAAAATCTATAGAAAAAAAAAAATATATATATATATAGAATTTGTTACAACAGGGCACAAATTAGATACCTTTGACAACACTCCATGTCGAAATTTTATTGGTTTGCTGCAGAGGAATCTAATTCCATGTGAGATGTCACTTGAATTTCTTCTCTCCCTTTGTTTTGTTTCTCCGTAATATAATTTATAACCCAAACAAGATGACATCTTCGTTTTGTTAAAACTACTTATATAAAAATTTGTATGGAAATGCTTAAAATTTATATAAGATTTTCTCTTGAAATTTATGATATAATTTTTAATAGTATACGTTCTTTTTATGTTAAGAGCTTATAACCTACCTATGGGTTAGTGTTAAATGCCACGTATTATAATAATTGTAAGTTTATATTACTGAATATTTATTCTAACGGGGAGTATAAACATTTGTTATTATTTGGCCAACAAGAAAGTCTTATGACACCATATATCTTATGCCAGGAATAGAAGACCCATGATCCCCATAAAAGATCTCTATCAATGATGAAGCGAATAGTAAAAAGATCACAGAGCCATTGGGCGGAACTCCACTTCTAGTCTTGAGAAACTTCCTCAATGTAGAAATCATCTGAAAAAAATTACCGGCTTCTTTCGTTCTTTCACTCAAGTTCGTTATTGTGAAGCTAATGTATAGAGTATGATCCAATTTTATTCGATTTTTTAATTATTTTTAGTTTTCATATTGTGTTTTAGAATGTGAAATTTTCCATGCAGCATAAGAATAATATAAAACTATTGTATTAGTAACAAGTATAGTAATTAAAGAATTTTCTGAGTGTAAAAAAAGACTGTTTGGTTTGTAGTCAGAAAATAACAGTGAAAGTCTTGAGATACAAGCTTGAAATTTCGCACTAACGTCTCTCTTGGAAAAACAAAAACAAAAATAATTTCATGCAATTCAATGACTAGCTTTAAAAAAATATTTTTTACCACTAATTTATATGAAAATATAAAATTATATTAGTTATTTGTATAAATTAGCAATATATAAGTTAATAAATATATATTTATGATTCTACAAAGCAAATCGTTAAAAAGCGTTAAACAAAGGCCTTGGTGCAAAATTTCAACCTTGTAGCTCACACCGTTCCATTGCTATTGTCTGATCACAAGACAAACAACTTTTTTGATTTTACTAACAGGCTTTCATAAAGTTCTGTTTATTTTTTTGTTACCATAATTACTATTACTTGTAGTTTTATGCACGTAGAGAATCTCACATTCTAAATCAAAACATGGAAATTAAATTAGAATTCTAAGAACCTGCTTTAACCGGATCATATTTCAATTATAAGTTTAACAATAGAGGACTTAAGCGAAACAACTAAAGAAGGCGGTGGCTTTGTTAAATTAATTTTACGCTGACAAAACTTGACGATGTGTATGTTCACACTTATCTGCTATAATAATAAACGTGACGTTAATATTCTGAAGCACAGCAATATCAAATTACCTACTTTAAAAAGTGTACATAATGAACATAGGCCTATACAGTCTTTTTATATATTTATAGATTGAGCCAATGTTTAGTATGCATTTACGAGACATGAAGTACATATGAACAATCCACAAACGAGGATAAGAGGAAGTTTTGAAGTTTGGTTAATCTCCGCCAGGTGGCGATAATTCCGTAAACAGGCATATTACTGAATTAAAGTCAGGCATATTGTGATCGATTCGGTATTTAACCATAAACAAATAGAAAATTATGAGTTAATAACTATTGGAGTTAAAAAATAATATAATATCTCTGCAAGGGAAAAATATCAGGAAATTTACGTTTGTACGTAGAATAACGTACCTACTCGTATACATGAAAAAAGAATCTTTCTACGAATTATTGAAGATTACCAAGACTAGATGTGATATTCCGGATGAAGGGCGCTCTACTCTTCATATTAACCTCTTTAAAAGTGATGGAGAGGTTGTATAAGAAGGTAAAATACGGTTATTTACTTCCTTCTACAAGAGATATAACCTTGTAAAACCCTTTCTTGAACAGCTACGTCAAGGAAGTTATTTGTCTTTATTAACGCTAGCTGATCGAGAAAATATGTCACTGCTATAGTAAATTCTGTAAAACACAAGGCATACTTATCGCGTTTGGCTATCACTTAAATATTTGCCTTATAGAAGAAGGGAGACTTTAACACATTAGATCGTAGATTTAAGTTTTTAAATGTATTTGAAATTATATTTTTTTTTATATAGGTATAACTAGTGGTAAGAATATATAAGTGTAAAATATCATAAGAGAACTAAAAATAAATTGATAATTAACAGTATTATATTATTTTGTAAATTTTTTTCATATACTAAAGTCGTATACATGATAGACTACCTTTACGTCTCTTAGTGCAAGTATCAAAAGGCCCTTGCTCTTTGTAAAAAGTCCACTCACTTAAATCGTGTATCAGACTCTGTAATGTCAGCTATAGAGGCTATTCTTTGAGACGTTAGTGAAAAATAACCTTTAAGAAAATATACACGTGGTGCGACCATTATTATTTTGTTGTTTGTAATTGAATCTTGTAAAAATATTCAATTTAACATGCCCAACTCACAATTACAAGGATAAACCAAATATAGACATTTACGTTATTTGCAGTATATTTTAACTAAATTGCATACATAGTATACCACCCATGTCGTGTTACGTAATGTTTCTGATTATTTACAATAATAGAGTATTACTTTCTTAACGTATTAATCAATCATAATTAATTTAGGAAACAATTCAATTGTTACATTTTGTTTTTAAATTAATTGAGGACTAAATACAAAGAGCAGTTAACGTACACAATATATTCAGCACATTTATTACAATATCCCTTAATATAATATATTCCAGGCTACTGAGTTCACCAAGTATGGTTTTGAATCATGAAATTAAAAATAAAACATTTTAATCTAACAAATATATGAACTTGGAAAGAAATATCTATGATATGATAAAAATTTATAGTCTGTAACACAACAGTAAATGTATTATGAAATTACCAGCGATAAAACCTTAAATTTATTCCATTAACCACTGCAATTAATTATCAAATATTCTAAAAATGTATGGTCAAGTTAAGTATAGGGTCACGTTGCGTTATATCACTGTTAAGTTTAATACAATAGTAAAATAAATTTGACAGCAAGACTTTGAATGAAGTTTTGTGTGCAAATTAAATCACAAAAAAACGACTTAATAAACGAACCACAGTAGAAAGACTTATTAAAAATGGAAATATATAAAAAGTTGTATTTTTTATTATTACGACCATATTATTTATTTTCGTGTATATTTCTTTTTGAAAGATCTTATAAAGTGAATGGTAATACATACTGTATACGATGAATAATTTGAAAAATGTTTGTAAAACGGTGACCTTAAAGTCAATTCATAGTCCCTTTAAAGTATCAAATAAAAATTTTTTATTAAAAAACATGTTTACACTTCGAAGAACAATTATCTGGTAATATTCAAAAATATTTATTTTTTCATGACAGTATTATGCAATACCACGTATCGCTTAACACGGTTCGTGAAGTTGCATGAAAATTTAAAGTCCATACATCATGACATTCTCGAGACAGGCGCACAGGGAAGGATCGTACAGAAAAAAATGTACACAAAAAATACAAAACAGAAATGGTCTCATCCTATTGAATACCTGACAGACAAACAGATATAAAATTTTCCAGGTCCACGAGTGGTTAGACTTTAATGTATCTCAGGCAATAAAATATTATTAAATCTTCCCTTTTCGTTAACTTAAAATAATTTGTAACAAAGATTTCTAATATTTTTAGAACTAAAGTTATATGTCTGCATTTTATGAAAGGTATTGTATTTTATTTTGAGGATAAATTGTATTACAGAGAGAACACACAAAGAGAATTCCATAACAAATAAGTAACATATAATATTGATATTATTTTCACTCCAGCTAACAAATAATACTTGAACCATGTCAAAGTCTTTCGTTAAATTATATTGCCAAGTCCTATATAGGTATAAGTACTACGTTATTTTGGTAAAATTGATAATGACGTATTAATAACCACACTGCATTTGTTGTTATGCATACCTTGTAATCTAATATGGCTAAAAACGGAATGTTGTTACATTATTCGTCGAACTCAATTCGACAACTCCATGAATTCAGTACCTATACTAGTTCTAGACCTGACAATATTTAATTTTCAATAAATTCAAAGGGCCTGTTGAAATTATATTGTCCTTATGCAGTTGAAATGTATACATAAACAAATGATCATATGAATATCTTCCCGGCGAAGTAAAAAATAAAATTATTTACGCAAATTAATAATTTGAAATGGGTACTATAACTGTTAATTAACAATAAGACCTAAAATAAAATATACATCTTTAGAAATACAGAGGAAATATTAACAATGTCATTATCTGTTTCCCTGTGTTAAGTAAAAAAAATTATATGAATCTTACGTTTTGTGCTGTTAAACTCTATCTTTGCTCTCATATTTGTAACAATGCTGAAAAGTAAAAATGGGTTATGTTACGATTTAGATTTCAGATTAAATTATAAGTGTGTGTACGGACTATCACAGAAGAGGGCTTACAACCCTAATTTTGAATGGTGAAATAAGGTATAATGTCGGGTCTGGCAATATATAGAGGGTTCAGTAGTAAAATTAAATTAAATATGTCGATTTTTTGACACGTTTTTAAGGCTGTTTGAGTCCTATCTTCCACTCAACCTCGAGTTTTTCAACCTAAACCAAATTTTAGTGTTGAGATTGATGGGGAAGTTAATGCAGTGGTAATGATAATGCTTACGTTTTAAAACAACTAAAAGAATCTATACAGTTCAGAGGGTATAGTGGATAGCGGCTTCGAGGTGTGGTACTTTTTGGAATGGAACGCAAGCTAAATGAATGAGAGTGTCTTGTAATAGTACTGTGAATATGTACATGGTAAAATTTTTTAATGCTTGGTTTTGAAGCTAAGATTCATTATATATATATATATATATATATATATATATATATATATATATATATATATATATATATATATATATATATATATATAGGGTGTATATTATGTCTGGAAACACCCAAATATATCCTTTAATAATTTAAATATAAATTTGAAACCTCTTACAATCGTGATAGAGATTGGGCATCTACTTTTTGGAACAATGTTTTGTTATGTCACACCAACGGGGGACGTCCTGCCGAGGGTATCGTGAATATTCTTAATGGAAGCCTATACCTTGTGATACATAATTTTAAAGGTAATAGCTTACTGAATTGAATGCCACAAACCGCATCTCAAGGGAATTATTCTATCAGAAAATAGAGCATTTTTAGTATTGAAAATTTACTGATGTTCAACAATGTAATTTTAACATGGTTCTTGCCACAAAATGTGTTACACTAATTTTTTAGCATTTTTTTTAAATGTTCAATTAAATAAAACAAAAATTTCATTTTAAGCTGGTTCTATTAGCACAAATTTGCCAGTTTTTATTACAGTACAATTATGGAAATACTTATGTTATTGATTTCTTATTACAAATAAAAAATAATGTATGCTGTTAGAAAAGTCTTACAACAAACGTTTTACCTGCATTTGGTGTCAAAGCAATTGTTCGAACTGTGTTCCTTCTACGGTTTGACAATGAGCCAATCTTGTGTAAAATGATTCGACAGAGTTGCCTAACATTTCTTCAGTTATCAAAGCAATCTCCTCTATAATCCTGTTTCTTAGGTCTTCCAAATTATGAGGCTTTCTTCTATAAACATTGGATTTTAAATGACCCCATAGGAAATAATCGATTGGTGACAAATCCGGAGATCTTGGAGGCCATTCGATTTCTCCTCTTCGGCCAATCCATTTATGAGGAAACCTTAAATCCAAATACTCTCTTACCTGTCTCCCATAATGGGGTGGAGCACCATCCTGTTGAAACCATACATTATCAAAGTATTCTCCTGATGCAATTTGAATAGCTGGGATTATTTCATTTTGGAGCATATTGTAGTAAAGTTCGGCATTTAAATTTCCATTGATGAAAAAGGGTCCAACAATTTTGTTACCTAAAATTCCACACCATACGTTCAGTTTTTGTGGTTGCTGTGAATGGGACTCAGTAATCCAATGTGGGTTTTCACTATCCCAGTAACGGCAATTGTGCCTGTTAACATTGCCATTTAGGAAAAAAGTTGCCTCATCAGAAAATAGTATGTTGGTCAGAAAATCTCTATTGTCATCACATTTGCGCATCACAAGTTCACAAAACTCAACTCTTCTGTCGTAATCATCCTCACTTATCTGTTGGACTAAATGAACTTTAAATGGTTTGTATTTATTAATTTTCAAAATCTTACTCACAGACATAGGGTGCATATCATGTTGCTGTGCAGCTTTTCTGAGCGATGTATGTGGGTCTTCAATAAATGTTTGCAAAACATCTAGTGCATGTTCTTCATCTGTTGCAGATTGTATCCTACCCGACTTTGCCCGATTACGTACACTCCCTGTCATTTCAAAACGCTCAATAGTTTTTGATATTGTTGAAACACTTATGGGATTCCTTTCTGGGAAAGTGTCATTAAACAAATTACAAACTTCCCGATAAGATCTTTGACGATCGCCATATCCTCGCATCATCAACAGAGTAATTCGTTCTCTTTCAGACAATTCCATTAAAATGCCAAATAAAAACTGAACTACTGTAATTAGATAACTTGTTGACAGCAATGCTTCAGAGACACTGATTAACTCGACAGGAATGATATGACCTTTGTCCATTTGTAATTCCCAAGCTTAGACCTGTCTAGTGAAAGCTCCATGCTCAACAAACTGAAACCTGTAGACCAGATGATTAATAACACAATAATGTTTCTCATAGGCTAGTGACCTTTGTCTCTTTAAACCTTCCTGCTGACTGGAAAAACACCAAGTACAGATTCATAAGTAATCAGAGAAAGTGACTCATAAGTTTTATTCATTGTAATAAAAACTGGTAAATTTGTACTAATGAAACCAGCTTAAAAATAAATTGTTTATTTTATTTTAATTGAACATTTAAAAAATGCTAAAAAATTAGTGTAACACATTTTGTGGCAAGAACCATGTTAAAATTACATTGTTGAACATCAGTAAATTTTCAATACTAAAAATGCTCTATTTTCTGATAGAATAATTCCTTTGAGATGCGGTTTGTGGCATTCAATTCAGTAAGCTATTACCTTTAAAATTATGTATCACAAGGTATAGGCTTCCAATAAGAATATTCACGATACCCTCGGCAGGACGTCCCCCGTTGGTGTGACATAACAAAACATTGTTCCAAAAAGTAGATGCCCAATCTCTATCACGATTGTAAGAGGTTTCAAATTTATATTTAAATTATTAAAGGATATATTTGGGTGTTTCCAGACATAATATACACCCTGTATATATATATATATGAAATGAAATGAAATATAAATTTATTTCAACAATCTTCATATAGGTACAGAGATTACAAATGGCTTTGCAAATAAATTTTTGTTAACAATGAAATTGTAAAACATTGTAATTTCTAAATATATATTTGTTGGAAATTAGCCTACATGGGCAAGCAGCCTGTGCGTAGGCTAGAGACGCTATCCAAATTATTATAATTTTATATACATGTATTTATGCCAATGGATTTAGTTATAAATTTATACATGATTGTGTAAATTTTATTAGGAAAAAGTATAGGGGACTCTACAGGCATCACTTCGTTCAATTTATTATATTATAAATTTTGTTCCAAAGATTTTCTTAGTGAGAATCGAAAACAATATATAATCTCTTGAGTATATAGACATGTTCTAAGTATATTATATGTGTATGAACTCGTTTGGTTGTTGATGTATGGGCTGAGGCTGCATGTAAAATTTAAAAACTATAGTCTTAGTACAAAAACATGCCACTTGTTAATATCTTATTTTGTTGTGTTCAGTTTGATTACAATATTATTTATTCTTAAATTTTTTTGCCGCATTTGTTATCGATTAGACTATTATAAAAGTATTCACAAATGCTTAGTCAAATTACATGGAGTGACATATCATTTTCGAGAAATTTGGCAGACTGATGGAGAGAAAGGCATACAGCCATACTTACAGACAGAATAATAGAAAATTTGAAAGCTTTTCAAGTAATTAGATTTACTGACACAGAGCCGAATACTGTGTGTGTTTATTTAAGGTTGGATTGAGTCGCTAGACAATATATACAATGATAGTTCTTATGAAATACAACAGTGCTGCAATCCTGTAGTATTATTTATGAATATATACATCATAGTATTTGTGTACATGCCTATTACAAGTAAATTTATTTTTTGGCTTATGTCCAAACTTTCTAACAGAAACAAACATAAAACAACAATGTTTTCTAACATAATTCTTTACTTAATTCCCCGTAGAAACATTCGCGAACAAAAACATATGAGGATGGTATCAGTTGGTTATACTTCGTTCGGTACAATAATGATAATTTCCCGACCTATCTAATGGTCCCAAAATAGTCTAGGAGTGATTAGGAAAAATCAACCTGATGGTAAGTAAAGCGTATAGTAGTTAACACAAATTGAGTTATAATATTCAAAAGTAGGTATTTAACACTATTTAATCCTCATTAATTATGAAATATTGAGTTTGGTACTTAAAAAACAATGTTTTTACTTGTGTTTTGATTTCTACCTTTACATAATTCAATGAACGTTTAGATTTTTTATTCATATTACTGATTACAATTAATCAAGATTCAAGCCTAAGTTCAATGTATCAACATCAAATAACTTATCAAAATTAAAAAAATGCAATCAGTAGATTGCAGACAGTGTTGCCATGCATTATCATATTGCACTGCACTCTAATGGGTCTAACTAATTAAATTTCTTTGAGTACGGTATGTCACATCGGTATACTTTTCTGATCTTACAGTTAACATAGTAATGATTTATTTCATCATATTAAAAAAACATTTTTATTTAGAACACTTTAGTGGATGTTGTGATAGTATTAATAATAAGATTTCGTTTAGTGTTTAGTGTAACTCCAAATCAATTAGTTAGTAGTGGATGGAATCTTTAGGTGTCATGGTTTGAAAATACATTACTCTGTGAGCCAAACAGTTAACTAGCTAAATTAATATCAATGGATATTCTCAGGTTTAACAATAATTTATATATATATATATATATATATATATATATATATATATATATATATATATATTATAAATTATTCTTCTTGATAACTCAGTGTCATTATAATACATTTACGGTTAGGAAAAAAGACGAGGTCATGTAATAAAGTAGATTGAGAGGCTGGGAAAACATATTAAAATAAATAAGGATCGAGGTTAAAAGTTACAAAGAAAAACTAACTCGACATCACAAGTTCGACCCAACATCACAAAATTTATTAAATATGTCTTTTATTATGAATGTTAGGAGATTTTCTTTAGACAAAACATATATTCTCATATCATTTAATAATAGTTTTCAGAGTTAATCGGGGACAATTTATGCCATGTTTCGTTTTAAAATAATGATTGTGAGAGAATATGACATTTCTTTAAGATATGATTTTCCCAATATTAATTCTACTAACTAGTCTTATTTAGATCACGCTGTACTCTTGTATAGTACACAGTATTCAGAAATTATTAAAAAAATTCCACCACTTTATTCTTCGAATCAGTGTAAAGATATTAAAGTTATTCGCAAAATAGTATCTGTTTCTATCCTTACCTTGCTTAGTATGCCGAAAGTCTGTTTCCAAAAGAGTATTATATATATGAATTAAAGAAACCTACGAAATCAAATTTTACACAATTCAATAATGTTATTTTAAATAAAAAATATTGTAGTGACCGAGTACTGCAGCAATGAAAGATTTAACTGCTGTTTTATAGAAAAACTATGCAGAACTACATAAAATTATAAATTACTCAATTTCAACTCCTTATCATTTTATGAATTCCGTTAACTTAGAGCCTTGGTGTCAAAAGTGGAATAAGGATAGTTGTGTGATAAAGGCAATGGGTACTATGATTGTAAGGCTTGTAGAACTCAACGTAATGGATCTTAGACGAGAACATAAAGAGCATGACGTGGACAACTATTTCAGTTATACAGAGAGGCAAAATTATAGCGAGATGGTTAACCGTTTAGAGATTCGATTCAACCGTCATCAATTGGAACAGCTCTACCACAGGTAGTTAAAGAATCGTCTTCAGAAAAATTACGAATTCCTACAGGAATTTGAAGCGGATACAGCCTGCTTGGGAAGGAGGGCTTATGGGTCCATTATGTTCAATGACTACGAAAGTGTCGTTATTGAAAACTTTACCTTGAGCCTTAGGCACAACAGGCGCTGAAGTTCGGACGCCAAACAATCTCAATGAGACATTTATCCAGGCAATGGAATTGCAAGCTGTTACGCAACCTACAAGAAGCCACGATCTATTTCACTCAGTTGAAGTTAAGTCAGCAACTAATGGCAATACTGAGTTTGTTCTAAAGGTAATATAAGAGCTAAAGATGATAAGGAATGAATTTCGCTATTGAGGAAATTGAGAACTGGGATAACACGATCTAAGCCGTAAATGACGATCTAAGCCGTTTCTTAAAGACCCCTGAAAATTAAAGAGGCATGATGGGAAGGGGCAACTGCCTACTCCTTCTCAGGACAACTCTCTCTCTAGCATTGTTATTGAATCTCTCGCTGGGCAGACGAATAGCCTGTACTTAGACGGAGTGGTCAGTGGACGCTCCGAGAAGTGATCACCTTCCAGATCGGTAGCAGCGGCTTTAGACCATAAGTTTAGGTATCCACTATTGACGATGATGTCATCCTGGGAACCGACCATGAGTGAGCGTGGTTTAAAAATGGACCTTTAGAAGGGAGTGATGGCCGTCGGAAATATTATGTCATACTTCGGCGCGGAAAGAAACAATCGCGTACTTTGATTATAGACACAACTCCAGAGCAAAGTCAGTTGATAGCACAAGCCAAGGATCATTCTATGGGCTAGTACTCACAGTTTCTAATTATGTATATCTATTTTAAAAATTCAGGTAGTGAAATCAAATCAGTTTATGATTTATGTTAGACTGAGCAATAAACGTATCGACAAAAAACGTTACGATGTGTAATAATTGTTATCTCCAATGATTTTACAACTCAATAATAGTTCCTTAAAAGGTTTGAGGTATAAAATTATTCTTATAGGTAAAAAAATGATGGCTGACAGTTCAGTAGAGCCGGATTCTAATCCAATTAGCTTCGTTATATTGTTTAAATGTATTAATTTCTTACTTTTTATGCTAGTTTTAAAACTTTTAGTCATTAGATTTCATTTTAGATTATTACTTTTAAATACATTTATCTTTCAACTTAGTATTTTGTGTGTGTTTTTTTTTTTTTTAACAGAGCCTTGTATCTCAAACCGTTCCATTGCTATTGTCTGATTACAAGACAAACATGCAAACTGGTTATCAATAGGCAGCCTATTGATAAAGCTTTATTTATAAGCTTTACTGATATTATAAAGCCTATTGATAAAGGTTATAAAGCTCAGCCTATTTTTTAGTTGTCATACTTATTTTTTGTTGTAGTTTCATGTATGTAGAGAGTCTCTCATTCTAAATCAAAACATGGAAATTACATCAGGATTCTAAGAACCAGCTTTAACTGGATCATATTTCAATTATAATTTTGACAATAGAGGACTTAAGTGAAACAACTAAAGAAGCCGGTGGCTTTGTTTAGATTAAATCTATGCTGGCGAAGCTTAGCGATGTTTATTTTGGAGCTAATATGTCCTACAATACTATACTTGACTTAGGAAAGGGAGATAGATTTCTGAAACATTACAGTAACAATATAAACATACTTTTAAAGGTATACATGATCAATGTTAACAGTGTTATTTCGATTAATTACATTAATATTAAATTTATTAATTTAATTCATTACATTTGATGGGTCGAATGTAATTAATTTGTAATTATTAGACTTAATTTAGTTATGAAAAATCCACAAAGGAGGGTAAGAGGATGTTCAAAAGTTTGGGCACCACTACCAGGCGGCAATTATCCCGTAAACACCACTGGAATGTGCACCGTCAGTTATGAGTGAGATTTTTACAATTATACATACATTTTCTGAATTTCAGAAAACAGCCACAAGTTTAAATACATCAGGCATTTCTTCAAAAATTCGGTATTTTATCCTCAATATTTGGAAAAACATAAGCCGTTATTTTATAGCATTAAAGATAATTTATATTTCTACATAGGAAAAAGATAGGGATAATCACATCTGTAGGTGGAATAATGTATCTGTACATGTTAGAAAGCATTATTATGATGTACCGAAGATTAAAAAGACTTGAGGATAGACTAATGGCACTACGCTCTTCATACTGGTCTCTTCCTCAACGATGGACAGGTTGTATAAGACCTGGTTATTCGCTTCCTGCTATAAGAGATATCAGGCTTTAAGACTTTTTTATAAGGTTATGTTAAGGAGGACTTTGCCTTTATTATCACTACCGGACCTAGAAACTGTGTCACTGCTATAGTACATTCTGTAACACAAGACATACTTATAGACTCGGACGCTTTGCTATGGGGCACAAGGAAGACTTTAACTTATTAGAATGTAGATTGCAAAAATTAATTTCACTGAAATTACATATAATTTTTAAATAACCAAGAGTAATATGATATTTTATATTGTGATATTTGATGGTAAACTTGTAGTTGAAACACTCGTCATTTTATATTTTATTTGCTTCTAATTTTGTCGATTCTGTTGTGAATGTGTTCATATACATTACATGTATAAATGCCTTTTATGTATTTCAAAAACATATCTACGTAGTTCTTATCAAAAAACCACCCAATTCTCTACTGATAGACTACCTCTACATGAGCTATGTGTAAGGAGTAAAATTCTTGGTGCAAGTATCTAAAGGCCCTTGCTCTTTACGAAAAATATTTATTGATCGCCTATTCCAAGGCTAGTATTGTGGAAAAGTGTCCATCAATTAAGACCAAAATCAATATTACATGCACCTCAAAGATTTTCAGAACAAACTGTCATTCCCCAAATAAAAAAATTTTGAAGGAAGAGATAATTTTGCAAAAAAATTACTATTAAATGCCCTATTATATGCAAAAGTAATATGTCATTGTATCCTATTACTTCTAGTCTTATCTAACTAAAGGAATTTTTATCTTAGTAGTAGTGGTAAGTTCAGTTAGAAATTTTTAACTTTCTGCAAGCATTTCAATTTCAAGCATTATTCAATGTTGATGCCACTTCCATGGATTCAGTAAAAATGCAATCGAATGGGTGCGATCGTATCTAAAGGGTTGGCCACAGATCGCAATGCCAGGCCGTGAGACATATACTCCTCTGATAAAATAGTGGGTGTGCCTCAGGTTAGTTGTCTTGGGTCTTTGTTCTTCATCCTGTATACTACTGATTTCCCCAGTTGTGTCTAAAGTTCCACAGCTCATTTATATGCTGATGATCGTCAGTTGCACTTGTCTTATGAAACCAGGTAAAGAATAGTTAGCACTTTGTGAAAACTGCTAATTATTATAGAATATTGAAGTATTATTTTGATCACAACCTTTATTCTATCACTTTAAATCTGATTTTTGTAATGCAAAATTGTCAGGGTAATGACACTTTTCTAATCTAATTAAGGAACTACTAGTTCAAAACTAAAAGTTTTTTAGAAATTGTAGAATTTTTTGCAAGAATACCTACTTTTATTGTTGGCAATTTGAGGTAAAATATATTTTATACAAAGATAAAAATTAAATTGCAATTCCAATATTCCAATCTAGTGTAATTGTGTAATATGCCATATAATATCTGAAAAAGTGACGTAATTATAAAAACTTTTAATCCGTAAAAAATTAATAAAAATACCTTTTTATTTAGAGCGTCTCTCATTATAGTAGGCCTACACTGTTTTGTAGAGCAGCTTAATAAAATACTCAGTCTGAATAATAGGAAACTATTTTATGGTTAACATATTCTATTCGATATTTCAAATAATTTAAATCAGATTGGCAAAAAAACAAAAGTCACTTCCAACTAGATATTACACAATCCCTAGCTTTAGGTCTAAACTGAATAAAGAGATTAAGCTCCTTCATCCACCGGGTAGGTCGTTGTACATTTTAGGTCCAAAGTAGGAAAACGTCTAGCGACAATCTGGAGAGGTAGAACTGGCTAGCCTGGGGACTGCTATGTTCCAAGGCCTCCTGTCTTAAATCGTGTTTCCTCCACAATCCTTCCATCGTAAAACATATACTACAAATATATGAGATTTGTCCCTCCGTAAGATTTGGTTAAGTCTGGACCTGTAGATGTGCGGCTGGAAGTTGAGGCTGCGGAAGAGGTAATGGTTACATTATTTAACAAAAATTTGTAATGTGTATTTGTCCACGGGGTTTTTAAAATTATTTTAGGTTACTTCAAAGCCGATATACTAGAATTTGATTGGTGGCTATTTTAAAATATACAGCTACATTACGCCATCTATGGAATGTGTTTCTGTAATTCCAACAGATACAGTTTAATCCATACTGTTATTGTTGGCTGACAAAAATGAAACTCAAAGTCGAAAATTTTTTGTCTACCAGAACCATAAAAATTTCGACTATTTTCAATAATTAATCTTGTTAATTTTTCAAGGCACTATTTGTGCAATGGGACTATTTAAACTGACATTGAAAGTGACAATGCACCCTAAAATAAAATACCGTGAAATTGATGAAATTAAAATTACTTCATCTGTAAAACGATCGTCCAAATTGACAGGTATTCATGAAAATCCACTCTAAAATGAATATACAATTGTAAATATTGAATTAATATTGCAAAATAAACAAAAGTCACTTTCAACTAGATATTACACAATCCTTAGCTTTAGATCTAAACTAAATAAAGAGTTTAAGCTTCATATTTGAAAATTCATAGCAACAAGTGATAACACAGTTACGGTTGATGATTATATGAAGAAAATATCTGTTTTAAAAAATAAGTGTTAAATAACTCTATAGCTGTTACAGCCTTTGGCTAGTGAGTTTTGAGGTAACCCAGTATAACATCATTCGTACAATTCTACAGCATGGAAGTTCTTTCAAAAGAAGCAATTTTAGCCAGCCTGGTTTTTTGGAGGGTTTTGTTTGACCTACTCTTCTATGCCGGATGAAAGCCAAGAGTTGAGGTTTTCATCATTATGGTTCATGTGGGGTTTAATTACTACAGCAGGCCAAGCAACACTCTCATATTATTGGTTATTTCAGGGATACATGAGTTCACTACCAAACTCGCCCTCTTATTGGACTACCAATACCACCTTAACTGTGATTATTCTGGAGTTTACCTATTCGTCATTGACATCAGTGGTTGTCTTTGTCAGCAATATCAGAAAATATCAGTGCCTTGTCAACTTTCACAAAATTGTGGAGAGTGTCGAGGACACTTGGAGTGATATTAGTCATCAGCCACCAGAATTCAAAATAAAAATCAGGATCGTGGTGATCTTCGTTGTCGCTGAAGTAATGATCATGTACTATGTAACCAACTGGGGAATAAGTACAATAAACAATTTGGAAAATCAAGTAATTATTTCAATATCTAATATTTTTTACTTTGCAAGTGCATTCCGAATGAATTCTACATATGTTAATTTCACCGAAGTCACTCAGTACTTGTCTCAAAGTTTTAAATACATCAGTATCAGGATCGAGCAGGAATTAGCCCGAATGTGTTTTGGACGACTAATAGAAAATCAGTATATGCCATTTATTGAAATATCACAACAAAGTCCTAACTCGCAAAAGTATGAGGTGAGAACTCTGTTGAACATCTACTGGTTACTGGTTCTTGCTGTACACCAGGCGAATGCCTTCTATTGCGATTAGCTTATGGCCACTACCTCATATTTGTTCTTAAGTATAGTATTCAACCTATATTATGCTCTCTTCACTTATGAG